>NC_134141.1:110910000-111002500 GCF_033958435.1 Carettochelys insculpta
TTAATGTAGCGCCCCCCATTTATTTAGTTAGTTAGTTATTTGAAGATACCAGACTGGCAAATGTGGAGACTAAAATTCTTTATTTCTGAGTTCTGGCAGAGAGTGTATGTAATAAACCATGCGTGGTTTTCCCAGGATACTTTAACTGTGACCTGGGGGGAACAATTCTAGGGTTGACAGGGCATATCAATATATATTCCTATTGAATACCTCAGCTCTGAGACTCCAACAAAAGTTATAATTAGTGCAGCTATGGGTTTTCTTGTGTGAGTGAACACACTTCTATTAAGAATTGGATTGAGATTATCAACTCATTGTTTCCAGGTTTTCAGATGGTCGCTATCTTGCAAAAGACGCTGTTTGGACAGAGAGTAACCGTACATTTACTTCCATTGATTAAACAAATTGTTAGGCAAGCACAAAGATCCATCCACCTGTGTAGGTTCTTTAACAGTAAGCTGTCAAAGACAAGGGACAATTTAATGTAATGAGTCCCCAGTCTTTACCAGAGCCCCTGTGCACTAACAATACAAATAGTAATAATTTGAATGGCTGGTGGGTTAGATGACTCTAAAATTAACTAATTTTCTACTATGAAGAATTTCAAATGCATTATTAAGGGGTAGAACCCTCTTGTCTCATGCAAATAGTTTGCTGAACTTCAGTTGGACTGCTAGTACGATGAAGGTAAGAAACGTTCGGTCTTTAAATGCTATAAAAATTAGTATGTTATCAAATGTATATCGATGCTGTTGCATCGTAAGAACCCAGATATTTTTGTTTTTATGGGATACTATTAATTCTGATGAATAGATTGATAAGAGTTCAGTGACAGAAAGATTAACTGTGTCATCTAGTCTGATCTGCTGCATAACACAGGCTGTACAACTTCTCCCAAACTCCTGAGGTTGTCCTGAGGGATGTGTTGAAAGAAAGATTTTTGTTTTCTTTGCATGGTAAATGGGAATCTTGGGGCTGGTGAATGGCTGGAGTGGGAGATTTGTGAGGCTCTGGGGAGGAAATCTTTGAATGTAAATGTTCATGATATTTTATAAATGCTTGTTTGTTTAGGTAGGATCCTGACATGTTTAGACAGGCCATTGCTGCCACATGTTTCAAAAGTGGCCAACTGCTTTTTGTTTCTTGGTTTTGATAAGCTCCACCTGTGACAATTGGGGCTAATGTTTCAAAGAGTAACCACACCTTGGTATACTAAACTTCAGTGGAAGTTGTGGGTGCTCCATTCTTCTGAAAACCTGTCCCCAAAGTGCAGCCTTAGCCACTACTTCTTAACAGTTTCATCTTAATGAGTTGGCATAATAAATGTAGATGGAGGGAAAACAAGGAAACAAAGAAACCCTTTTTTAACCCTTTTCTCCCAAGAGTAGTACATCTTTTGCATTTGGTCATGTCTTTTGACTACCTCTGGTTGACAGGGTTTGTGGGATGGCCTCAATGTGTAATCAGCCAGTGGTAATATAAAACCCCTTGGGTTACATCTACACTATGCCCCTAACTCAAATTAAGATAAGCAATTTTGGCCATGCAAAATGCATATTCTATTTTGAGTCAATTTCATAATTGGCTATTTCAGGATTTGGCACTGTCTACAAAGCACCAAATTTTGAAATACAGCAGTTTTGAGGCATCTCTTACCCCTCCCACAATGAGGGACAGAGGATGTTGAAATAGTGCACCTGATATTTCAGAAATATTTCAAAATACTGGGCATGTGTCCTAGATGCGGGGTTACTGTTTCAGGATACTTCAGTATCCTGAAATAACTCTGCAGTGTAAACATAGCCTTGGACAGGTGAAGCAGCCTAAAGAAATAACTATTCCCTCCCCAACACACTCATTTTTTAAACTTTCAGTTAGCAAGTCTGAACTGCAAAATTTGGAGCTCTCTTTGAATTCTCTGAATTTCTGGGATTTTTGATTGAGGGTTTAGGTTGAGGGCCATTTCTATAATAAACTCATTACAAATAACTCAAACAGAAAAACAATTCTATGATTAAAAATTTTGTGCTTGTGAACCTAAATCTGGTGGAAAATGGATTTTTTTTCTTATTTAGAAAATTGATTTATGTAATTGGTTTACAACTTTGAGTTGATTCTGTTCCTGAAGGCCAGCTTGTATAAAATTGCTTGTGTTCTCCAGGGATGTAAAAATTTCCCAGGAAAGATCATTACATTTCTCCTTTTAGAAAGTAAACCTCTAAATATATTTGGCCTTTTAGTTATCCCCTGAAAGCATAGTGCCACTGAGAGTAATTTGTTACTTCTCTGGCTCTTGAGAAGCCTAGTGCAAGTTCCATTCCTGGAGCCAAGTATTCCATTTTCTGAGTTTTTAACTTTTCAGTGACAATTCCCCTGGGATCGAACGGCAAAATAGTTCACAGTTCCACTTCCTGTAAGCAGAAATATTTTCTGCCATTGCTAAATTAGGAAGTAGGATGCCTATCAGGGGTTCATTTCTGCTCTCATTGGACGGAGTTGCCTTAGTTCAACCAGGGGGGCAGCCTATGCTAGCAAGTGGGCTGTACGAGTGGCCCTTCTGCAGCTCAGTGAGCAGCAAGATTGTCGAAACGGAGATGGTCTCCTGGGAGAGTGCAATTTTGCTAACTGCACTGGCTTACCTAGAATTCGTGGGTTGTGTGAAAGGAGCCATAGCAGTGTTTTAATTGGCTGCAAAGGGAGCACATGGTTCTGAACATCAGCGTTGTGTGCAATCCTTTTGCACCTCACTGCTCTTGCACTTTTTTTTAAGTGCATGCCACTTTAGTTATAGTGGTACGAGAGAAACTGCAGATGGAAATAAGCGTAGTCTGGCAGCCCTGCACAAGGGCAACAGCAAACAAAATGGCTCATGGGATACACATAGAACTCCGATGGGCCCGGGATACACATAGAACTCCGATTGCCCACCCCTGCCTAAGGTAATAAATGTTGCAGACCTCTATATCACAGGATATGAGGACAGTGTTAAAATCTTTGCCTCTCCTCCATCTTGAAGCTTGGCAAGTGGGCAAGAGAGTAGCTTTTCACCATTTCAAACTCCCAGTCTCTTTTTGGAGATTTTTTTTTCTCTAAAAGAGTATTTGGCAATTAGAACCCGGCTAGCTTTTCTGCAAACCCACTGCCACTGCCAACATCCAGAAAGGTACAGGAGCTCAGACCCTTTAAAAATCATACTATGAATTTCTAAAATATAAACAGCAAGGTGCTTAAGTAAAAAACACATCTGAAAATTAAATAATACTCCTGATCATTCCTGTTAATTGCAAACGCTGGCCTACTAACAACCTTTTTTTAGTCTGGCCTGTATGGCTTTGGCATTGGCTCTCTGTGAGCTATGCACAAGGAATTTGAAGTCTGTGTAGCCGTATACCAGAGTTTTCTTTCACCCACTGGATGGTAACACCATGTTAGGGACCTTCCACCGTGTTTAAGTAGCTCAGTGAATTTCAGCCACAGAGAGTGTTAGTTGCTTTATATGATGTCTCTCTGTAAATTAAGTCTTTTGTTAAATATATAGAATTGATTCCTAGTTTCCTATCTTGCTTTTCTAGTCTTTTAAAATAGAGGAAGGGGAAGAACTTCTATTAAAAAAGTCATGTATGAAAATAAATATTTTGTTAAAGTTGTAATTGCATTTCTTTTATGTTTAGAAAACACTGATCGTAAATTTTAATCCAGGCCAAAATTTCAGATTTGTTATCAATGTAAGAGTTCGGTGTTAACGATTGCTGTACTTAAAAGCTCCTTGGATCAGGTGTTGTTCTACCATATGGGCATTTTAATTAGTAATAAACATGTTGATCTGGATACAGTAGTAGAATCTACAAAGCACAGAGATTTTCCTCATTATACTGGTGTTATATTGGTGTGAATTTGTGTAACTATTTCTTTCCATCTCCCTCCCTTTCTCCCTAAATATGGTTTTGATAGTTATTTAATTAAAGTTATATAGGTTATAATATCCATGGAGTAAATAATTTATTTCTGTATCTATGCAATAATTATACAATAATGTGATAAACTACAATAATTTACCACATTTTGTTTTCTCCTTCTGAATTATTCTCATTAATTCAGTTATGTCAGGAGCACTCCTAATGAGATACACCCAATTTAAAAAAAAATTAAAAATGGCTTCAAATACTACATCCATTTCTCAGTCTCTCTGCTTATTTTCCTTTCCCTATTTCTGTGTGAAGAAACCGCACAAGCAGAAGTGGAAAGTAACTAAAGGTATGTCTACACAGCAGCATTATTTCAAAATAAGCTATTCCACACTTAGCTAGTTCGAAATACAGCATCTAAACACACAGAGCCTATTTTGAGATAGAGCCAATGGATGCCCTATAGTTTGGTTCAAAATAAGTGCTATTCCCTGTCTACATAGCCCCTGTTTCAAAATAGATGCTGTTCCTTGTGAAATGTGAGTGACCTATTTCAAAATAAGTCAACCAATATTTCAAATCTATTTTGAAATAGCAGTTGCATTGTGTAGACACTAGGTTAGTTATTTCAAAATAACTGTGTTGTGTAAACATACACCTAAGTGGTTAGATCAGGGAAACACTGGAGGTCTGAATTTCCCCCTCTGCCTCCCCGTTTTAGAGAGAAATGTGTTCTAAAGGTCAATAGTGTCCCTTTTTACATACAAGACATTGTTTGTGAAACACACAGACAAAAATTTGTCACAAAATGCTGTGGAAGCCCTGATTTGTAAACACATTGATCTAAGTTCCAGTAGCAGCAATTCTAAGTGCTAGGCCAATGATTAATGTAGATTCCTATGTCCTCAGAACCATCAAAACTGCTAGCACTAGGCCTTAGTTTTCTTTCTCATTTGTTTTACACTAGTTTAGCTCTATTGATTTCAGTGGAGTCACTCAGGATTTATTCTGGTATAAGTGGGGGAAAAAAGTGCTTATTTCTCTGTCATGTTGGAAGTACTGTCTTTCCACTGAAATACACAGCATCCATTTCTAGTTTGTCTTGTCATGAGGTATCAGTTGTGACATCTTGATGCATCAAAAACGGCTTTAGATTGTTTTTAGAAGTGTTTATTAGTTCTAATGCTTGTCAGCCTGAAGTTTGTACATGGTAACTAAGACAACAGGGCTTCACAGGAAAAAAGGATATAAAATAGCAATAGAAAATTTTTGTTTCAAATTTCAGAGATTTCTGCAAAGATTAAATACAAATGCATACAATTTAGAGAGGAGAAAGAGGATGAGGAAAGGGGAAGTCTTTTGTTCCTGAAGTAATACAGCCTCAAAAATTTTAAATTCAGACTTCCTACATCAGATAATTCCCAATATTACTCTAAGTGCATCTGTTTTGCAAGATTTCATAAGGTTATACAGTGGAAGTATATTGTAACTCAAGCATAGCAAACATTCATATCTACAGAACAAAACTTGATGTGGAGAAAATATATGTATTCCTGTAATAGGGAGACTATTAGGTTTAACTCAAGACAGTCTTGAACCAGAATTCTAGAGCCATGTATGTCCTCCTGGACTTAGGTCATAGATCCTGTCTCTGAATATGAAGGTGATTTAAAGATACAAGTCTGAGCAGTTTGATACTTTGGAATATTGAGAAATTCAAAACTGTATCTGGAGTTCACATCTTGAATATATCTCAAGTATAGTAGGAAGGTGTCTGCTGTGTTGGGATTAGTGGGGTTGCAGTGCTGAATAACCTCCATTTTGAGTAACCAAGCTTATTTTAAGGTCTTCTTTGACCAGAATAATCATTACAAATTACATATTTACAAATCTGTTGAATATTTCAACAGCAACCATAGTTTCATTCTCCAGAAATCCTTAAAATGGCTGAATTTTTCCACCAGGTATCATAGTGCCATTTCCTTTTTCGTTTCACCCGCTGAAGAGTCCAATTCAAGATTTTCCTTTGACTTCAGTGGATGACAGAATGTGGTAGGCAGCATTAGCTCATCCTTTACAAGGACAAGATTTTTATTTATTTATTTTTAAATGGGTCTTGGATGTTAGATTCCCAGCTCTTGGTTCAGGTGCCTAAATTGTCTTTTTCTCAAAATTCTGAGCATCCAGCAGCATCTATTAAAAGCAGTCCAAGTTGATGGATTCCCAGTACTTTTGAATATGAGTCCATTCATTTAAGTGCCTTCACACAGATTTAGCTTTAGCTTCCTATTCTGACATAGCATTTATGTATTGCTCCCACATGCTCCCATTGTTGTTACCAAAGGTGCCAGTTGAGAACAGACTGTTTAGTTATTGAACCAGATTGACGTGGTCTGTAAAAATCTTTTGTATTGTTGCTTGCCAAATCAGACTTTCCCCAAGCAACTCATGGCAGATAACAGTTCTTATATTTAAATTGCATTTTTAAAAAATAATTTTTGTCAGCTCAATGTAGTCAAAACAAATTTTGCTTTCCTCATTGTTTGCCACTGTAAACACTGCCCTTTGTAAAATAGGCAAATAACTCACTTTGTTACACAAAGTTCCCGGGCTTCCAGCTCCATATAACTCCATTATATTAACTCTGCTTGTAATAACACCTCTTTCTAGAAATGAACAATGTCTGTCTTAGATAATGGCGATACAAGAAGAGTAAAATAGCTACAAGAAGGTAACTGTGGGATGTAGGCTAGGAAACCACTATGTGTATTATGAGTCTTTTACATCAAGGGCTTATTCATTGCAATTGAAGTCTTCAGTTAACTTAATAATTTGAATCTGTGATTCGACAAACCACAGAATAAAAAAGGAACATGTCAGTTGCGGACGCGCAGCTGTTCAATTTTCTGATCTTAGAAACAAAACTTGTTATGAACTTGTATATATTGGTACAGTTTCTGCTAAATGTTTGGAAGTTGGAGGGAGGGCCATTTATCGCACAGTGGAAAATGAAAGGAGTCATAAACTTCAAGGATGGAAGGGATGTGTTAGGTCTTTTAGGTGTTCCAGCTTGGAGTACAGGATTGTTCCTAACAATATGGACTCAATGCTATAAGCACTGTGAAACCACAGAACTCCCAGTGACTTCGTTAGGGTGACTTTCTGTAATGGCCAAATTTTTTGGTAGCATCCAGTCTTGTTTTGAATGAAGTGGGTTCTATCCTTCCCATGAGAGACTTTTCCACAGTCTCCTAGAACTCATTGCCAGAACATGTTTGCAAACTTACTTTTATTAATTTCTCTCTTAAGTCTTGATTTTTACAACTTGGAATATTCTATTATTTCTTAGTAATAGAAAGGTTATCAAATCCATCGTGTCCTAGTGACTTATTCCAATCCACTCTTTAAAATGGATCTGAGCATAAGAAAGAAGAAGAAATAATTCTGGTGAACCTGGTATATGCAGAGTCAGTAGTGGGGCCTTAAAAGGGGATAAGCTGAAATGGAATAAGTACAACACTTAAAATTTAATAAAAGAAAAAAACAGTCAAAGCCTATAGTCAAAGTCCTTAATTGTGATGCATTTGCTGAGTTTTCCTCTTCCATCGTCAGCCCGGCTCTGATGCCATATGGTCTACCATGGAACATTTAACTTGTCAGATATAATGGATTGTCCTGGAAGCAGATTTTTGCTTTGAGCGCTCAGCTCCTTTCTTGCATTTCACTCTCAGCTTCAGGCTGCAGGATGAAGGATTGTGGTGGAAATGCAAAGAAGAGAGACACAGTTGATTCCCCTTAAGAGAGTGACCTATATGCCACAAAATTTTACCCATGTAAAGAGGCATTATCCCTGTCGCTGACCCTAGCAGGCTGCATGTCAGAACCGTTTAAATTTGTCTGGACTTAACAGATTGTGCAAATGTTTCAGAACCAAGTGCTTAGGAATAATAAAAGCTTGTCATTTCAACTTACGGACTAACAATGCAGCTCATATTGGCCAAGAGATGAGTATTATTTATTGTGACCTACATGTAACCTAAGCTGCTTGGATTGTAGACCTTGTAAATTAAGTTCCCCTCTCTCAAGGCTTCTGAAATTTACAAAATAAAAACGAAAGTCTGATGTGGAACCCAATAGTCACTGTTCCATTTTTTTTTCCCTGGGTAGGCAGGGAAAGGAGAGAAGGACGCTAATGTTAAAAATGATCATTTGTGTGCATGGGTCAGTAGCAGTTAATTATCTTAATGCATTTTACAACTTGTTTATTGGAGGCTAAAATCTTTTCACCTCATTGGTTGACAGACCCATCTGAAGTGAAAGACTCCACCTTCTTTGAAAGATTAGGCTTCATTCTGCAATAGTAAATAAAATATTTTGATGGAGGGGAGTCTTAAACATGTGTAGTAATATTAAAATGTCCATAACACAAACTTGAGGAAATACACTGGTTTCTGAAATAAGCGTGAAAAACAGTTAGTCCATTCTTCATTGATTAGAATACATGTTTTTCTAAATTCAATAAAATCTGAAAATAATGAGTTACCTAATCTCTTTGGGTAATGTCTGTCTAGTTCTGTAGATAATTTAAGTATATAGAGTAACATTTTGACCTAATTGAAGACAAATGGAGTTCTGCCATTGACTTTAGTGAGATAAGGATTGAGGCTAACATATGTATAAAATGAACCCAGCTTTTTTGTCTACTCAAAATTCCTTACTTAGGCAAAACTTCCACTGATAAACAGGTCTTGTTTGAGTAAAAATGGCATAGTTTGAAATTAGCAGTGAATAATTTCAAGTATTTAATGATCTGGTAAAAGGAAGAAAATGCTTTTAGTAACAATGAACTTTTTGTGAATCTATAGAAAACATTTCTAGATTACTTTTGATAATCATTTTTGCCATTGTTAATCAGAAGTGCTGGTTAATTTTGGTATACAGATGTGATGAGCTTGTCTGTATTCTCAGCCCAAATTATTATGATTAAAATGCTTCAGAATGTAAGGTCTCAAGTGTAAACATCTTATTAGGGTATGGATGCCCTCTGCTGGATATTGCAGATTTGAGTATTCTGGAAACACAGGATGTTGCAATGTATATACAGCTCACTTCTGCCATTTGTCATATCCTGTAAATTTGTGGTTTGATTCCCTCACTTCTTTTATTTAATCAAATTATACATTCTGTAGCCTTGTCACTAAAGGAGTACTAAAAGATCAAAATATACTGCATGTTAGAAAAATTGTATTTTTCTTTACTATTATAAATATCTGATATTTGTATTGATTTGAAACAGTTTATGTATTATGAAATATTAACAATGCTATATTATTATGCCAAAAGCGCAAAGAGCACAAGAGGGAGAATAGAACAAAAAACAGAACTAATTTTATATTTGATTTTGAAATAAATTAAAAGCAAATAATTCTTTATATAGGAGCTGTTTGATGGGAGATGCACATAAGAACAGACAGTGTATTTGAGCATACTGATATGTATGACTGTAAGGCTTATACATAGTTTAATATGTTTTCTTGACAAAATCAGTAATGACTGTGCGTATTTTACCTGTTAAATGGTTTAAATAACATATATTATTTTTTTAAAAAGAAAATCAGTGTTACTATCTAGTCAGATTGCTAAAGTGCTAGTTTTTGTGCTTTTAGGTTTTGTTCATAAATTTTGACATAAGCACTGAAACACCAGTGACTCTGAAGTTCTCTATTGAGACACAGGTACTTTAACCAGGCAAACTACTAATACAGAGAACACCATGAGTATCACTGTGCTTGTTTGAATTAAAGGTATTTTTTTCCTAAATTGGCCCGGTGGTCTTCTTGGATTAGTGGACTGTTAAAGCTTAAAAGAGAGAGAGAGAGAGAGATTACAAGACTTGTTTTACTTGTAGGACAAAATACAGCCAACTAATCATAATGGCTACATCAACAAAACTTTTGGAGCACCTACACACACACTGTTTTGTCAGCAGTCTGTTGACAAAACTCTGCTCTTGCACCCACAGTGTTCTGCTTCTCTGCAATGAGAAACAACACCTTTGTCAACAGTTTGAGTAGACAGATATGCTGTGTAGGTGCTCCAGGAGGCCCTCTGTCAACAGACAGGGCTTCTGGTTCCCCTGGTAACCCTGTTTGCTGAGCTTCAGGTTGGCTGTTCTGTTGAGAGAGCAGCTGGAAAGTGTGGCCACTCTCTGTTGACAGAATGGATTGCTTTTTCAATCCAGTTTTGTATATGGACATGATCTGTTGACACAAGTTTTGCTGGTAGATCTCTTTCAACAGTAACTTCTGTCAACAGTTCGCTGTACTGTAGATGTAGCCAATGAGTTTTGTTGATAATGATGAGATTTGGATTTGACCCATCATTCTAAAAATAAGACTTCTAATTGATCTCTTGGTCCCTATCCACGCCCAACAGAAGCTAGGTCTACACTTGCTGCAGAAGATCAAATGCTTAGGTTCGATTTTCTGGGGCACTGTTTCGCGTATGTGTGAAATGGCGCATTCCGGGGTCAGTGTTGACCCCCAAACTCCTTGTGAGCTGCAAAGATTAGAGCATGTCAGTGGGAGGAGCACTCCCATCGACATTCTGCAGTGAGGACAGGGATCAGTGTCAACGGCTGCAAAATTGATTTTAGGTACGCAATTGGCATACCTAAAATTGCGTAGCAGCCATTAACATTCCTGGAAAGTGTAGACATAGACATAGTTTGTTTTAGTACCTTTTCATGAAAGGTTTAGATGTGTAGCGATTACGGTCTAATTATTTAAAGACAGAGGCTACATCTGCACTAGAAACATCTGTCTGCCGAAGGTACTGTCAAAAGAGATGTTCCGACAAAATTCTGTTGACAGATGACATCTACACATAAAAATAGGTTGATCTTTTGATCTGCTCTGTCAACAAAAGGGCCCCACTGGAGCACCTACACTGCATTTTTGACAACCGTTTCCGTCAACCAAATGCATTTTGTATGTAGATGCTCTGCGAGTTTTGTTGACAAAACTCCAGTTTTGTTGATAAAACTCTCTAGTGTAGAGTTAGCTATAAGATGTATCAAGATTTATTGTCTACTTTTGGTTCTGCTCCTTACATGGCCTCAGCTATATATCTGGCTTGTTTTAAAGTGATTGTTTTTATGCTTCACTGAAAACCCAGGTTTCCAGATACATGATAAAAAATCTCGAGCTGTAGACCCCTAATAATGGATAAGGAATCACCCTGGAATATAAGCAATTAAAAAACTGTGACGTTTGTTTAGCGAACAAGATATACAACTTTTATATTCTACTCTTAGGTTTTGCTTAAAAATTCAGGCTTTATCAGAGATATATATTTGTATATTCATGCAAACTTGGACTCTTTTTGTCACTCTGGAAGTAAATAGGACTCTGGTTGAAGTAGCAGCCTGTGGATCAAATCTGGCCCTTCAAGCTTTTGGATCTAGCCTACTGGGACCCTCAGGCAGATTCTCTGCCTGCAACATCTCCAGATCATTTAAAGTGTCTGACTGCTGGGGCCATGTGTTTTTCTGTGCCACATGCTCCTGGCTGGGACTGGGGGTTTAGAAGGGAAGCAGGAACTTTACACACTGCTCCCATGAATCCTCACAGCTCCCATTGGCCAGAAACCAGCCAGGTTGGTTGGTGCCAGGACCACATTTGTATGTATATGCAGCACACAATGCCCTCCCTTCCCCAGGGATGTGTGGTCCAGAGTCACACAGGCCCAGCAGTCAGCCATTTTGAGTGACATGGGTGTGTAGTGAGCAGGGAGCTTGCCTGAGGGTATGGCTGGGCTGCTGGCCAGAAACTGCTGAAGTGTCTCCCAGCCAGAGCCTGTATCTGGCGTCTCACCCCCACCCATGCCCCAGGTCACTGCCAAATCCTCTTCACTGCTTCTACACCTCCTCTTCAGGTCAGAATCCTCTCCTGCATGCTTATCCCTTGTGCACCCGTCTTCTTCCCCAGGTCATAACCCTCTCCTTCACCCAAACTCCATCCCAGACCTCACACCTCCTTCAGTGACATAGAAGACTGTGGTCTGTGACCACTTACCAAATTCTTGGAGTGCCCTTCTGAAAAATTTATTGCCCACCCCTGCTCTATAGCATTTCATATTTTGTAATTATTATTTATTCTAGGGCTTATCTTTAGCTATTTGCCAGAATTGGGTGTGAATAGGATATGATGCATGTGTTTTACTAGAAGTGTCTGCCTCCCTCCAAAATAAGACAGAATGACTTTCTGTGTTATGAAGGTTTTCAGACTAGATGGTCATTCCTCCTAGCAGTAGTTTAGTTGTATAGTTATTCATTAGTGAAATATATTTGGTAACCTGAGATTAGTTGCTGTAGAATAAAGTTTTAAGAGGGAAACAAATTTAGAGGTCCATCACACTGGTAATAAGATTTCTTTAACCCATGAAATGCAATTTCTTCAAAGCCCAGTGGCTATCACCAACTAGTTTTGTGCAAGCACTTCTTAAGAATTCTGCAAATATGTAACATTTGTATTCTTCTTCCAGGTAGTGAATGTACTGGATACAAAGCACTTTTCATTGCTTATTACATGCATGGTTTCTGACTGTTAAGAAATGGTAATATTATTCTGTGCACTGATGAAGGGCCTTGTCCTGCAAGGTGTTGAACACTTGTTGCAAAGTGCTGAGCAATTTCTACACTCATCGAAGTCAGTGGGAGCCAGAGTTACTCACCTCTCACAAGCTCAGACCTTTAAGGAATAGTGGTTGTGTAGCGGTATATTTCCAACACAACTAACAACTCCAGATAGCAAGAATATATTGTTTTATTCTTACAAACTCAAAAGAAGATTGTACCACCATTACACTGAATAGTATTGTAATCCTCAAATAGTCCCACTAATGTGAATGGTACTACTCAAGAGGAAGGGACTGTTTTATATAGAAGTAGCACAATCTGACTCCTAGTTCACTGTCAGCAGTTTCTTACTGTTACCATTTTAAGTACCTTTTTTTGTCAAGGCTTCTTCATTTAAAATGCAGAGTAACAAAAACCCATGCATTACTGTTATATACTACAGTAGATGGGTAGATTACAGAGATGAGATGGGTCAGCAGCTTGCCTCAACCCTTCCACTCAGGATTAAGATTTTATGAATCAGTATCATCAATATGAATGACAAATTATCGATATTTATCCTCAGGTATTATATGTACAGTTGTCATGCCCATTGACCCTAGTCATGGGTTCAGATCCTATTGTCTAGATGGTACATAACCAGAGAACAAATATTAGACTTTTGTGAAGCATGCTTAGTTACACAATGTGGAGCAGAAGGCACACAAGTACCACATTCTTACTATGTCCTCATTTGACTTTAACAGCAAAAAACATTTACTCCTTTGACCCTTAATGCACGTCTGGTTTATCTTGCAACTTGCAGTGTAAGCAGTAGGCAATTGGGGGTGTATTAGGACTGAACGTGTGGGGAGCACCAGTGGATAACTTAGTTGTGTATGTGGAGTTGCCCCCTTGGCTAGTGCCTGGTCCTTGGAACATGCAAGAAGTAGACTTACCTATGTAAGCATAAAATCAAGATCAATTAGATGAATTAGTGGTGAAATATGTCTCTAACAAAAATAAACAAACAAACAAAAAAACCCTCCCCCCAACCCTGGCATTGTAAAGTCTCTTTAGGAGCTATTAATGTAAGTCCAAAAGCTCTCTTTCACTTAAAAGAACACAAAATATCCTTCCACTAATGTCATGCCACATTTCTGGTGCATTTTACCTGGGTGTGATGCTATTAAAATGGTTGGGATTATTACCTTCCCTTGATTTTATATCTAGTGTGTGGGTCCTTTTTTACATCTGATGCAGTGTCACATATTGTTTTGCATAGCAGAAATTTAACTAAAAATCTGTAGGATTTTTCTTATTGTTGGTGCTTCGTATGTAACACAAAGAGTGAAGCAGGTCATTAACCTGCTATTTCTATTACCACTGGATACAATTGTTGAAATACATGGGATAGTGGGCACTGTGCATGCTACACATAAAATATGAGAGAAATATAGTCCCATATCCTAGGGCCAGCTGGACTAATTGGGTTAGGTGTCCATGTGGAGGCAGAAGGAAGAAAAATTATACCTCCACCCAGACTTCAGAACATGCTGGCATGTCTATGCTGCAACAGGGAGTAAGCCTCCAAACTTTGAGTAGATATTTGAAGCTAGCTAGGTGCAGGTGAACACACTAAGAATAGCTGTGTAGGTGCTCCTATAGTGGTTTGGGCTTTCAAACTTAGCTGGTTGCCTGTGTGAGCTTGTGTGTGTGGCCCAACCTGTAACATCTACATGGCTATTTTTCTCACACTTTCTTGAGATGAGCTAGCTGTAGTCTGCCTTTCCAGGTTGGGAGGCTCACTCACAGCTTCAGTTTAGATGTGTCCTAGTAGAGCTGTCTACAGATGTTGCTAAGGCTTAGTGGCCTCTCAGGTCCTTTGCACTTGCTCATGGAGGATCGTGGCTATTGAATTTTTTGGCAGCAGATTCACCAACCCTGCTGTTTGAGCCTTCACAGAGCTAGTCTCCAGTATACACATCGGAGATGCACACCTGTTTTGGCTTTCAATTCCTGACATGCGTTGCACCCATTCTGCCATTCCAAACTATAATGAGCAGCATGATAAAAAAGCCAAGAGAGTAGCCATTGCACTCTGAGTGTTCAGTTGTAAAAGGTGTCTGGTTGAATTCATGCCTTTCCCCCACGTACAACAAAAAGTTTCAAATCTGCATTTTGAAGTTTTCAGAATTTTAATTGAAAAATGTAAGTTCTTAGGGTTTTTTTTTTAATTTATTTATTTTTTATAAAATAAAAGCTTTCAAAACTACTACATAGGAACATTTCTGTTGGGTTACCTGCTGAAACCAGGAAGAAGGGCTAGCCCAGTGGTTTGATCATTGGCCTGCTAAACCCATGGTTGTGAGCTCAATCCTTGAAGGGGCTATTTGGGGCAAATACATTTAAAAAAAATATCTAGCAGGGATAGTGATTGCTCCTGCTGTGAGTACAGGGGACTGGACTCAGTGACTCTGAAGTCCCTTCCAGCTCTGTGAGATAGTTATAATTGAGGGTGGGCTTCTGTTTTTTTTTTTTTTTCCAGAGGGGAAAAATGTCAAGGCTGAGAACCTGTATTTTAAATTTAGTCTGAGTATAACTTAGTCATTTAAATTTTCAATCTCTAATGATCAAAATGAAAATCCTGACAGACTGAGGCACTGCTGTTGTAAACAATTGTGCAGTGTTGCTCGGGCTGTTCAGTCGATGCTGCATTTCAACCCATTGGTAGCTGAACATCAGTGGTGAATTAAATGATTACGTGAGTGCCGATACTGCATTTCCAGAACACCGAAACTCCAACAGACGGCACAGCAATGTAGACATATATGGGGATTATAGAGTTAGGCTAAACATTGCATGGGCTTTATGATTATGTAAATTAACCATTTTTATTTGTATATTAATAACATAGCACATTGTGCATTGTATATTGAAGTTTTGCATGCCAAGTTCCTCCTGAGTTGCTCATACCTTTCTCCAAAATATATTTTAGGTTTGACATATATCATGCTTGGTGATATTTCCTTTTCCCTAATTTGTCCTTCTCCTTGGACAGATCAGTCAGGCCATCCTTGAGATGCTCTTGAGACGTCCTTTCTTCCATGACTGGTGAATACAGCATACACAAAGAAGAGACAAACTCAAATTCCAAAAAATGTGAGAAAATACACGATGATAAAATTAGTGGCTCTGAACCCAAACCTCTGACCCAAGTAGCTCCAAATTCTGAATTGTTCAAATTTCAGCTCAAATTTTATTAACTGGCCTTCTCTTTTTGTTATAGACTAAAGCAAAACCAGAATCTAAAAATGAAAACCCGAAGTGTTGGAAATCTGGTTCTCAGTTTTGCTGCTTGAGCTCATCTCTAGAAAAATATGTCAGACATGAAATCAAGATAAATATTGAAGTCAAATAATCTATAACAATAGCTTCACTTCCTTTTTCCTTAGCAGATGGAGAAAGTTGCTTCATGTCTTCTTATTCTGCATACTAAAGACAAGGTGCCCTATCTTTCAGGGCAAAGAAAATATAGTGGAGAATTAGATGACTTGCATTTATGCTTTGGAAGTTGCTTAAATTTTCTACTTAATTTGATTAATTTTTCAAAGTGCACCATGGAGAGGCAAGTAGCTTCTTTATTGATTGATTGTCAATCCAGTGTTGCTCTCTTTTTTTACAGTAAAACTAAACTGCTAGCAAATACAGCTTAAGCAATCATTTAGTTCAGTTTAGATAAGCAATATTTTTGTTTCTTGGCCTGTTTACAGAGTATAAAACTGCATATTCAGTGTGTTTGTCAGAGAAGAAGAGCTGCTTGTTGTTCATTCTTTGTTTAGCGTTAGTTTGATTGGCATACATTGTGTCAATTAATTGAAAAGGGTTTTTTTTTAAATTATTCTGTTAATAATAAAGATGCTTTCTGTACATTCTTTTAAGGATGCAGCATGCCTCAAAGTTATTTAATGCTCAACTGTAGGTCATCGACATTTATGAAGCTTTGATTCAATTGTCAGAACATAAAGCCACATAAGGATATATCTTTTGTTACATGTGCTCAGTGCTAGAAACAGTTGGCACATTTTAACGTTTGGTCCTCTAGGTAGAAAAATTAATCAAATATCTGACAAGATTTTTTTCTTGGTCTGTATTTTAAGCTTTCCCCCTCCCTTTGCTTACAGCAAATATTACTAACGGGTACTTTTAGTTTTTAAATTATGGACATCAGTACTCCATGCAGTAAAAGACTTGAGCGATTAATGCTACCCTTATGCCTCTTTTGAGTAGTTTTAGCCATGGGGCTTGGCACTGCCACCATTGTCTTTGTGCCAAAAAATATCCGCAGCGGCTGCCGCATTCTAGTACTAGAGGGTTGTCTCGAAAATTCCGCAGTGAATGCGTCGGCTTTCTACATCACTGTAGATTCTCTCTCTCTCTCTCAAAAACATTTTTTTAAAATATCTTTACAAACCTTTGTTAGAAAACACACACTCTACAGACTGTTGTGCTAGGGTGACTAAAAATGATACGTAGTGTACAGTAAATTGAGAAAATCAGGGTAAGCTTTTGTATTGTGAGCAGAAATAGTTACTTTAAGAGCCTACTCTAGCATATTATCAGCGCTCTTGCAAATTTTATTATCTGAAACAAATGTGCCAGTGAATTTTAAGCAGAAAATCAACATCAAGACTGTAGCTAATTTTAAATGGACAGTTTATACAAAAAATATTTTTCCTACAAAATGAAGTGTCATTACGAAAAATGTTAATTTCATAATTACAATTGATTGTGAATGTGTGTGTTTGTGTAAATATATATTTAAATGGCTTCTTGACTTTTCAAAATTTGTGGTTTTGTTTTTAATAGAGAAGGCGGATTTCTAGCTGTATTTGGGAACAAAAAGAAAAACGTAATAAAGTTAAGGGCTTACACTATCAGAATGAAATGTTTTCACTCATGATCTGCAAAGCTATCTTTTTGCTGGTGAAAGTGGATGCTACAGATGAAATCTTTACAAGGAGCATAATCCTTGGGAAAAAAAAAAAAGTCAATCTCCTGCTGGCTGCTGTGCTGCTTTGGTACCTCACAGACTTCGACAGAGTCCTGGACGAGTGCCCATTGATGTCATGGAAACACTCAAATTACTGAGAATGATTCATGTCTATGCTGTTCTCTTATCCTCCCCCACACAAATAGAAGTAGATTTTTAACCCTGACAACTTGTAATTTGCAGTGGGTTTATTTTTGTATCTGGATAAATATTTTTTAACAACTGAAATTAAGACGAGGCAGCCTGTATCTGATATGATAGTAAAGAAGATGACTGATACCCATGCAACAAATGAGAATTGCATTCAGAGCTTCTTGTGTTGTGGCTACTACTTAGCTTACATGCACATCACTACCACCATCCTCCCTTTTCAGTTCTTAGCATTTTTCATTTGTATTGACTTTCTGACTTGAAGACAAGTAGCCCTATTGGGGCAATGTGAAGTAACACATAGAACTGCAGACAGATACAAACAAGGTGTTTTGTTTTTAGATCTCAGCACTGGCACCAGAATTTAAGTTTAGAAATTGATTATTATTTCAATATTGATGGGTTTTTTTTCTATTGAGCCTTATTTGCACTGAATCTAAGGGATAACAAAATAAATTTCTCAGATCTTTTTTTATTACCACCCAAAAGTATTTTCAAAAGATTCTAAACATATACAAATTCTGCATATGTTGTTAATTGACTTGTTTAAGTAATGAGTTTATTTAAAAATCCAAGCCACAAAATTTTAAATTGTTCTACTAAAATTATGCTGTATTTTTTTAACTCCAGGAAATAAGCAAGAATATTATACAATTACTTTACACCAAACCTCTTTTACAGGCCAGATCGCATCACTAATAATCTCAAGGGAGATCCAGAGATAGAATAGCTTAATATGTTAAAGAAAAGGCTGATAAAGTGGGTTAAAGTATGTACAGAATAATTTTAAGAACTGTTATAACTTACTGCATACATTTTCTGTGTAATAATCTGACACAACAATGGCATTATCTCTGTAAAAATCACACCATGCTAGAAAAATGTTACTTGTTCAAGTGGCTGAAATGAGATTTAGTAATATTTTAGACTGCCATTCAACACTTGTCTTCAAGAAACAAAATTTTGTTTTCTTAGTCCACTTGCACTTTTTTTCTCCCAGCACAAACTGTGCAAAACTACAAAGCTTTGTTCGAACATTTTCAAATAAAGTAATGTTTTGTTGGGAAAATGTTTTGTAATGAATGTCTTTGGTAGTGATACTGAATAAATGATCCATTCTGAACTGGTAATGTGCATATACCCAGTTAGAATTTATTATCAGTTTGAAAGGGAAACAATGTGAACTTTAGATATGTGTTCCCAGCTGTTGACAACATTGATAGGAGTTGTATGTATAACACATGGCCAGAAGCGAGTGTTGTATTTGGCATTTTATGTTTTTGTCTGTAATAAAAGCCTCAACACTATCAACAGTGCCTTTCCTGGTCTTTAATTTGCTCTTCTCCTTTTTTTAATCTGATAATCTTTCCACTGTCCCCCTGTTACTATTTCTCACCAACTCAGGGGCCCTTTATGCCAGTATGTTTTGTACCAACCTTCCTGATTGTTCTTTGTTCCACTTGCACATGGTTTAGTGCTACCGAGCTATGACTTAGCGTTCTGCAGCAACTGTCTCTCTCCTGATTATGTTTAAGACCAGTCTTTCAATTTATAAAGAACCTTTATTTTACTTTTGAATATGGCATAACTCTAGCCAATGCTATAGCTCTGCCATTTGATCTGAGATTTAAAGGCCTACTGAAAAAAAAATTAGGTACTTAGGGTTGGCATAGAGTCTTGGCAGTCACTGGGCCTCTGTTCAAACCCCAGCGCTGCTTGTGCAGTTGGAAATTTGGTGGAGAGTGGCAAATTTCCAACCAAATTTTTCTCTCCCAGGTGTAAATTCCATCATTACGTTGATCATGGGGGAATTTACTCTTGGGAAAGAGTGAAAAACGCAGAATCCTGAAGAGTTTCTTTGTTAAGTTCACCATCTGGAGAGCATTTGACTGACTGGCTCTGCCCTCACCAATGCGTGGTGTTGTAATCAATGGGAATTACTGTACATGGGTCACAATATAAGTAGCCTGCCTGCTCTATAAATAATAAATAAATAAAGAATACACTACAATAAATAACCTCACGGTTGTTTAGCTTGCGACTGAGGAATGGAGATCCAAAAAGGGGTACCTTTTTTGAGAGGGCAAGAAGTCTATTTGTTTCTATAGAAAAATGCCAGAATCCCTTTAAATTACAGTTCTTAGGAAGTGTTTGGAGCAATATGACTAAGAGTAGAAAGCTTATTTCTACATTATCATGCGCAGAATAAAGCGTTAATCTCTTTCTGTTGCCTACGTAAGTATGTGGTCAGAAGTGCCTGTTTTACTTATGTAAATGCAAGTATGGATATGTAGGTTAATTTCATGTTAGATATTAGAGAAGAAATATACCTTTGGTAACACTCACACACCTATTTATTTTTTATTGACAGGTAAAACAGAAAGGGGTTCATACTCATCATATGGAAGAGACTCGAATTTACAGGGTTGCCACCAGGTAAGTGATCATCTATGCAGTGGAAAGGTAGTGATAAATAGTCTGATAAATTAGCTGTGTTTTGTAAAGTTGATTATCCATTTTTGAGCCTCTCCATGATACACAAACAAGTATTTCTCAAAAATAATCTTAATCTGCAAATGTATGTAGGCAGCTTCTGTCTGAGCTGTTTTAATAGAGATACAGTTTCTGGTTTCTGTTTGTAGTTCAGTCAACCTGCTAGGATCTCAGTGGCCACTGTCAACTATTGATTACTGTCCTTTATAATGTTATACTGTTTCAGCATAACAGTTCCTTCCTAATGGCACAATTTAATACATTATAAAAGTGGAAACACACTGCAGAGCATGTGTCAAACCCTGGTTTTGGATGGCTATTGCAATAAATTATAGTTTTCACAGAGTCTGTATGATGTTGTGTGAAAACAGGGTTGTACTGAGGGATAAAAATGTCTGTGAAAATATGATTTGTTGTCCCTTTTTGTTTCTGAATTGTTTTTGGCTGGAAGTCAAGGCCAGCAGGCTAACAGCAAAGCCGTCTCAAGGGAAGCATGCGTGAGCTAGAAAAATAAGAGTAGTTTAATTAAATAATAAAATGCCAATGTAATACAAAGGTATAGCATGTGTGTGTTTGTGCCTTCGTGCACTCTGCATTTGCATACTTTTAAGTCTCCAGAGAGACTCTGAGCCTAAAAATACTATCAATAGCCAAAAGTCTAAGCTTTGTTTCAAGACAATTGATTTTTTTAAAGGATGCTTTCTTTTTAATTTCAGTAGCAGTGCTAATCGTATGTTTAAACTCATTTTGTTTCTGAACACTGCAAAGTTTCCTTTTCTTTTTATAAGTGCGCTAGTCTCTTACTTTGGAAAACTACTGAAAGAATTTAATAACCCCTTTTAAAATTCAGAGCTTTATAAATCTTAATCCTGCCACTCTCAAAAAACTATATTTCCCTAATAGAAAGGGGGGATACTTGCTCCCGTTATTCTCTTCATATGTCCAAGTTCTTTAAAAACTATTTAATAATACAGGAAAACAATTTATTTAAAAAAAAGGCTTAAGTTAGCATAGCAAAAGGTAAACAGCCTCAATAAATTACATAGAATTTTGCCTTCAAAGTGCACATATGTATCTTTAATATATCTTGTAAAGCTGACACTCTGCTCGCTTTCCTACATCTGTTAGCTATTTCAGGTTTTGACTCTCCACAATACTCAGATTGCCATCAGCTCCATTCAGGTCTGCAGTGAAAGATTTGTTAAGATGAGACCAGCTGTGGCTGGGGCAGGGACTGAGTACTGTCTGCACATGTTATAAAGTGCAGTTTATCCTGGTTTGTTTGGAAAAATTCCACCGGAAAGAAATTTGCAGTCACTCCAGTGCAATGGAACTATCTTTGGAATGTGAGTGCAAATGTTCAGAGTAGATAGTTTGGGCAACAAGCGTCCCAGTGCTGTGTCCCTAGTGTAAAGCTTTCAATTTCTGCAGTAGGTCTGATCCAAGGTGTCTGGTTTCAGAGAGTCAAGACAGAGGTCATTTGAATTTTGAGGAGAAGGAGACCGACAGCATACTTCCCTTTTGCAAATGATGATTGAACAGACTATTTTCAGTAGGGGCTCCTTTTGTTGGCCAATCGAAAAATAGTCTTGCTTGTCCCTGTTCCTTTCCTTAGTGGTAGGAATGAATATGATTCCTTATAGCCATCAAGATTTCTTCTGCTAAGTAAGGGGCCTCTTTATTTATGAAATTATCATTCAGATTGGTTGACATTCGCAATGCTTTATGTATAAAATAGTACACACTAGGCTTCACCTGGAAAGAGTTAATTAGGGAATACTTTTCTTCCATGTTTCAAGCAAACCTATAAATTTATAAATGCTATGTGGAGCAAACAGAAAGGATAGGGATTCCTCCTAGTGCACGTTTGCAAATCCAGTCATGAACATATAAGCATATTTATATAGTGACTGGCAAATACGTATTTGATTATGAATATTTTATAAACAAGCCTTGATAGATAGGAAACAAATTACAGAATTATTGAAGTTTTCACAATAAGCAAATACATGCAGAAAAAAAAGTTCAAATTTCTAATTTCATCATAAATTCAGTTGAATCAACTATGCTACTTCTATATTCACGTATAGCCATTAGCCATGTATTTATTACCATAATATAAAGATTTGATTTGTTGAGGCATATTTGATTTGTTAAAGAAGCAACAGTAAAAAATTCAGGGCAGAGGAATGAAACACAAGAACAGATTTTGCCACTCTTACTCTGCCAGTGACGAGGTGGACAACATGAGAAAATATTGAATAATATCACTTTATGGTTGCATTGCCACAGTACTGTGGAGATGCTCAGAATACTCATAATAGATGGGGTGGAGGGCCATGATCACCTACGCTAATCAGCATGGCATGAATGAATTAATGAACTCTACCAGTCCTTATACTGGCTGGTTTCTATTACCAGCTCACATGCCTGCTCTCATTTACTACTTATCTGATTACATACTTTCTCTGTCCATATAATCTTACCAGTCTTGTTGCAAGAGCCTTCTTCCTTGCAGCCCTAGCCCTAGAATTATCTTCCTGTTTCTGTCCTCATCATTGCTTCTCCATATCATTTCACTTCTCATCCAAAAATATACCTTTTTTTCGTTTGACAATATTTTTAATTTCTCTTTCACTCTGTTATTGAATTCTTTCTGTCAGTGCTTACAGTATTGTGAGAAACAGTTCAGGGATCTAGAAATGCACAAGTTTTTTTGTGCCTTAGTCTTGCAGA
Source organism: Carettochelys insculpta (assembly GCF_033958435.1). Lineage (NCBI taxonomy): Eukaryota > Metazoa > Chordata > Testudines > Carettochelyidae > Carettochelys > Carettochelys insculpta. The sequence continues at coordinate 110,932,955 of NC_134141.1, forward strand.
AAATCTTAGTACTTTACCAAAAGAATTGTTCTGCAATCCCTATAATCATGCAAGTGATTTAGCATATGCCATTCTTCCTCTGTTGTTACTCTCAAACTTTGTCTGGTGGGGTACAAAGTAAAACCTTCCCACTAAGGACAAAAACACATCCCAGAAAATTTCCAGTAGGTTTCCAGATACCCTGTAGTCTTCAACTGTTGATAATTTAGTGGATCCTGATAGTTCTGTTACCTGGAAGCCTAAATCTAATGGTCTATCCTGTAGATGAGCCAACCACCAACTTCTCATACTGCCAGGATTCACATAGCCGATGTTGTTCCCCTTCCTGTCTGGGTACTGGTGATTTACTTAAACTGCTCTTCTCATCACTTTGCATGACCTCTATCCAGGACTGGAATTTCCATACTTGGCCTGATTTTTGTAATTTTTTTCCCATTTTTGTTACACTTGGGGGCATTCTTACAAGTGAGAAACTTGTGAAAGTCTAAGGAACAGGCATGGTATGGTAACAAGCTAACTGAATCCATTATGTATTCATTTTCTGAACATTTCCAGAGCATTGTTTTAAGGTTGCAATTAAACTAATTAACAAGGATGGAACTGATATGCAAACTGACTTAACTCCAAGTAGCCTAGTTGGTCCCATGATCCATTAGGACTTGAGTTAGTAACTCCATTCTGGGAAATATTTGCATCAGTTATCTTGCAATTACTAGAGCCATTGCAGAGACAAGTATGAAGGACTCGAGGATCTACTCTTTCCAGCAGTCTAACAATATCTGTTTATACCAGATCAAATGATATATGACAGAGGAAGTAAGGGGGCTCAGTAGTTCCTTCCGCCCTTCCTCTCTTCCATGTTTAGACCTCCCTCCTTCCCACGTTTAGAACTCCTTCCCACTGACTCACCCATGTTTAGAACTCTGGCCACGATACGTGGAAGAGCGCTGTCTTTTTATCAATATCTGGACAACACAGTTCACTCAATGGTCACTCCAAGACTTCGTCCTTCCCCAGATGAACCATAGAAAAAAGAGGTGGAACACTCTGGAGGGTCTGTCTCAGCTAGAAGGGAAACTAATAATCAGTGGCAGATCTATTTTGTCTGAGAGTTAACACCTAGCCATTGCAATAAATTCTCCTGTAAGCAAATAGAAGAATTCTGCTTCGTGTTTCTCCCAAGTATTTATCTGACTTACAACACACAATATCAGTTCTTCTTTAAAGGCTTTTTCTGCTTTCTGATTAACCACTCAGTAAGTTAACCACAGATACATCCATTTTAGCTACACCATTGCCATAGCCAGAATTACATATCTGCACTCCGCTAACTTGGCTGTCCATACTGGGGAAGGTTGATGGGCAGAGTTTCTCCTGTTGACCTCTCTTAACTCTTTGCATCTCGCAAGGAGTACAGGGGTTGACTGCAATTGCTGAGAGGTCAATTTCATGTGTCCATACTAGATGTGCAAAATTGAACCCCAGAAGATCGACCATGAATGTAGACGTAGCCTCAGCTGAAAGAAGTTGCTAATGAGTCAGATGCTAGGATGGATGGTTAGGTGATTAAGGCCTGGATGTAGGATTCTGGAGACTTTGGGTGAGTTTGTGGCTCTATCACAGCCTTCCTGTGTAACCTTGTTCAAAGTACTTAATCTCTCTGTGCCTGAGCTCATCATCTATCGAACTGAGTTAATAATACACCCTTTGCTCCACCCTTTGTCTGTTTATATTGCAAGCTCTTCAGGGCAGAGTCCATTTCTCACTGTTTATACTGAGTCTGGAACAATTAAGTATCCATCTCAGAGAGACCTCGTTATGGCAAAGTTCTGTCTCTCATAGGAACTCTAAGTTTCTGAGGTAAGCTCCAGATTCAAAAATATACAGATCTGTGCTCATAAACTGTTGCACATATAACAAAGAACCTCTAGAATCTATGATCACCTTGTCAAAAAGGAAGAAAAAAACATATCCTAACTGAAGGTTCATGCTCACAAAACAGGAAGTATAATCAACATGCTCAGTTAGATGCCAGAAAACGGTCAGACTTTTTCCTCTTATTGTGTTATACTTACCAAATTTACACATGTATATATCATAATAATTATAATCACTCTAAACCATTCCATCTGTAACAAAGAAGCTCTAGAATCTATGATCACCTCTCTAAAAGGAGAAAAATGTGTCATACAAAAGCTTCCGGGTCCTACTGAAGTCAGTGGGAGTTTTAGTGGAGCTAGAATTTCACCTAATATTTGAAAAGTGTCTTGGTCGCAGTCATACTTGTTTTGTAGATTTTTTCATCTTTTACAAAATTAAATGATTCCCACAAGAGAACTGCTGTTCCAGATCCCCTGTGGTCAGTGGAAGTATTGCTTTGTCTTCAGTGGCACCAGGAATAGGCTATAGGCAGTGGCTACACTGCCCCTCCCTTTCAGAAGGGGCTTGTAAATATAGCTGTTCGAAAGTGCCAATGAGGCACTGATTTAAATATCTTGCACCTCATTAGCATAATCTCACTTTTGAAAGGGGCTGCTTTCATAATGCAAGCAGCCATGTAGCCAGGGTTCTCTCGAAAGGAAACCCCAATTTCAAAAACCCCTTTTTTCCAATTTTTTGCAGGGGGGAAAAGGTTGCTTTTGTAATCTGGATTTCCTTCCAAGGGAACACTGGCTACACGGCTGCTTCCATTTCGAAAGCAGCCCCTTTAGAAAGCAAGATCCCACAGGAGTATGCTAACAAGGCACATGATATTTAAATCCATGCCTCATTAGCATTTTCGAATGGCTGTATTTACATGGCCCTTCCAAAAGGGAGGCACATTGTAGCCCTGGATATAGTCTTGGAAGTTAAAATCACCCTGAAGTAAACATCTCACTAATGTCAACTGGGCAAAAGAATAGAGTTCATCATGCCTTTGCTGCTGCTGTTCAAGTGGAGAAAGTTTTCTTCAGGGAAAAAATTAATAAGACAGCAGCTCCGATGTTCCTATCCCACTTGGTGCAGGAACTCACCTATGCAGAGCACTAGATATGGATCGTATCAGTAGAAGTCAATTTGCCTTTCAGAAATCAACACAAATCTGCACACTCATTTTAGGTTTAGCAAGAATGCACATGGGATTATGCTAGATACTCAGGATTCTGTGATATGCCCAAGCTTCAGCATGTGCCATACTGCCTATGCCGTTACTTCCAAACTGTTTCCTGTTTTGTGAGGGTGAAGTTGCCCACTGTCTTAATGCTTATAATTTCCCCAATATGTGGATTTTCACTGTGTTGGTATATGGAGAGGCTGTAGACAAATTAATGCTAACAGCAATGCTTATCGTTTGTGGGAAAGCTAATTTTACATGAAGTAGAACGATACATCTGCTTCCTGACCCACAGAGCTTAGGCTATGTCTACGCTACCCCGGAAGATTGACCCACTGAGGGTCAGGCTCTGGGGTTCGATTTCATGCATCTCGTATGGAAGTGCAAAATCAACCTCTCAGGAGTTGCAGTTGACCCCCATACTCTTCATGAGATGCATGGAGTAAGGGAGATTGATGGGAGAAACTCTCCCATCGACCTTCCCCAGTAGAGATGGCCAAGTTAGCCAAGCAAAGAGAGATAGATTTTAGCAATGCAACTGCCGTAGCTGTAATTGTGTATCTGTGGTTGACTTACTTTGCCTAGTGTATATGTAACCTTAGTCTAAATCAGGACCTGTTTCAATAGCTGCAGCTACAACAGAATCAAATCATGTAAATATTGGGTTTGATCAATAGTCTTAACAGCGGGGCTTCACTTCACTGTGATGGCACTGATATGTCTCCAGAGGAAACCAAAGCATGTTCTCTTGGTCCTGTGAATCAGGCTATCCGGGTTCTGTTTACGACAGCCATCTATTTTCTGTGTGACCATAGATGAATCATTTAATCACTTTTGTGCCTCAGCTTCCCATCTGTCAAATGAGGAGGGGTGTTTTCTTTGTTCAACAGTATTTATAAAACACTGAGATCCTTGGATGGAAGGTGCTGTAGATACGCAAAATATTATGATTAGATTCATAGTATCATATGCTGTGTATGGATCCATTAATCAGCTGATAGTTGATGTGACTGACTATTACATTATGTCAGTGGTGATTTGTGAATAGTCTGGAGCCACTGAGATGTGATAAGCAAAAGTTAATAAAAATCATGAATGAAGAAAGAGCATTAAAGCACTAATGTAAAAACAGCCTGGTATTTCAGAATTACCCCCTGAATTTCCAAAGTAGCATATGGATTGTAGCAGCATGACTCCTGTGGGCATTAATGGAAGCCACAATGCTTTGAAAATTTAGGGCTGTCTTTTAGCAGATGCACAGCAGCCAATATTCAGTTTTTAACAGCAGTAATTAAATATAAAACAATCCAAAGGTGACTAGCTGGTATTACTAGCATGTTGAGGGGAAAGGTGGCTAAATTCTGGCCTTGAATGTGCTTCTCCTTTTGATGTTTAAACTTGCTCTCCACTTTGCTGAATACCTCCTAAATACACATAAATAGCTAAGATGGACTTGCAAGTGGTGCAATCAGGGAAGAAGTAGAGGGAGCTGTCTACTCGAAAGTCCTTTCTCTTGTGTCTCAACTGGCAGAGGTGGTGTGGATGGGGCAGTGATGGCAAGGATGGAAGGGAGAGGTCTGGGTGACAGAAACAGGGGCAATGCTTGAGGATTACTTGTTCCACAGCCTTTTCCAGGTTCATTTTTCCACTCAGGCTTTCTCCATCATCCCAGATCCACTTTGCTCTCCCAACTCCTCCCAAAGTCATGCCTCAGTTGGTCCTAGTTTCCTCATCCTTCTGTGACCACTGCATCATTCTTCTTAGGGTTGGAAAAAGTGAGCTCTTGTCTCTTCATACACCTGTTCTCATTGCGTGGAGTTGGGGAGACATGGAGGGGGAGATATAGTGACTTCTTCACACCCCAAAGAGAAATACTACAATGGGCATTACAGGAAACTTCTGTTACCTGAATCTCTGCTACATGCACCCTGTACCTCAAAAGCCCCTCTCCTCTAGATCTTTTATATCTCACAATCACAGAGTTCTACCATCATCCCCTTCCTCCATCTCGGAGGCTGGTTGCTAACATATATGGGATTTTCCTACTGATTGCATAGTGGAAGCTGGACAGCAGGAGGTATCTTCTGAATTTCCCCATACTAGCTAATGAAGGGATCTTATCCTTTCTTTCCCACTTGTCAGACTTCTGCAACTAAAGCAGACTTTGGTGGAGGTGGACAAAGATACTGCTGTCCTCCTTGTGCAGACGGCTGGGCGGGAGGAAGGGAAAGACTTGTTTTCTCCTCCACAGTGGCTTCATAAATACACCCATTTCAGGCTCTCTTCCATTTCATAAATCATCTTCTGTGCAGTGGAATACTGTGAAGCTGTGGCATCATTAGCATAATAGTGGTCACGCATGCTTTGAAACTGCCGGTTTCAAAACGCAATCGACTGTGTAGCCAGGGGGCCTTTCAAAATCAGGAGGCTGTTTCGAAAGCCACGTGCGGCTGCCATTATGCTAACGAGGGATTGCATATTCATGGAAGCACCTCATTAGCATATCCCGAAGTGCCACAGTGCCATAACCCCTCCCCTTAGCCCTTCCAAATGGAGGGGCTAATGTGACCATAGCCCTAGTGTTTTAAAAAAAACTATGGAACACCGCTTTTAAAATATTGCTTCTTCAGCATAACAGGGTAAATATATGGAATGTGCTTACAGACATACTAAAATACTGCTAGGAGCTCTTCAGAATCAGTACTGTAGAAGTGAAGTGAAAATTCGTGGGAAATTTTGTGTGGTAAACACATACCGAGTCAAGTATTTTAAACCCTCCATGCCTTTGTCACAATGAGCGTGTAATTTTTTGCATAACAAGCAGTGTTTTTGTGCTGAGGGGGAAATAGGCCTAATAGTATTCATGTACTTTCTTCAGGTGTAAATACTGAGACTTATCTTTTCCATTGTGATTTATTTAATTGCTTCAGCATTTCTAATACAGGTTGAAACTCTCTCATCTGGCAACATCCATAATCCATTGTGATTTTTGGTATCTGGATGATCACTTATCATGGCTGTGGCCAAGTCCTGTGAAGTCTGTTCACACCCACCAGTCCTGGCTCTTGGTATTCTGTGGTGCTGTTTAGTTCTAACTTACCCCAATATTCCTTCTAAGAGCCCAGTAAACAGTGGAAGTGTTGGTAATGCTACTAGACAATATTGACCTCTTGTGGTCTATCGGATTTTCTCCTTTGGCACCGTTCAAGTCCTGAAGATGCTGGACTAGAGAGGTTCAAGCTGTAATCTGTAAAGGCGTCCATTAAATGCATGAGGAAAAATGACAGAGTTTTTTTGTAGACTTTGTTTTCTTTAGTCTACCTTTCAGCACGGATTTCGACATATGTGTATTTTTAAAGCAGATTTCTGTCTTACTGACTAAAGAATTGCTTTGTTGTTAAAACATTATCTTTGATAGCATTGCATAGGGGCTTAATGCATCCAACAGACCCTGCAAATGCATGGCTGAATCTTGTCCATGTAAGTAAGTGCACATTCTTTCCCCTGGCTTGATCGGGGTGACTCTTTAGCACCTTGTGAGTTACCATTATTTTGTTTTGTTTTTTGTTTGTTCTGTTTTTCTTTTGATGGACTGAACTCCTGTTTATATAAACAATAAGTTAATAGAAATGGCAACACTCCATCAGTGAGTACAGCAACAAATACTGTATGGCCATATATATGTGAACAGAACTATCTGCTTCTAATTTGTATTTTCTTCATGAACGTTAGGGCACAGAATCTTTCAGTTTTATTGGTACTGTATACAGTAAGTTATTAAATTTCATCTCTGTAATATACCTGCAGTAAAATAACAAAACATTACTGCACTTAAGGAACACGTGTATGTGTGTTACAATGTTCCACCCCTCTACAAACAGCTGCTTACAGATTTCAAAATCCATTGTATAAATTCCCTAGAGCCCACCTCTAATAATCGAGACACATCTGCCATTGCAGTATTATAGGCATATGTAGTTTTATTGAAACTGTACCTGTATAAAAAAAAATTAAATAACTCCTACCTCAATTAAATTGGCAAGCTACCTTTTGTGGAGATCAAATTGCAGACCTCTTGAGACACAGTGAGTTCATTTCATTCTTCTATTACAAATCACTAAGTATGTTTTTGACTGAATCAAAAAACTAGTTTTCTTTGCACTTTAATAGCAACAGTCTTTTATCTATGATGATTTCCTCTGTTTTCTTCCCACATAAGAAAAATGCAAATGCTATATTAAGATTACAGAAAAGATATCTAGCAAATCAAAGACATTCAGCATTAAGGCTCACACAGTATCTGTTCTTAATACACATTTTTGTGTCTAGATACAAAAGTGTGAATGGCCTCAAAGAATACTGAAGGATTTCTTTTGTGACTATGCAAACACACACCCCTTATTGACTAAGCAGTATGTTTCTGCAAGATATGATAATATGTGATTCTGTCTGAAATAAGTTAAAAATGACAGTTGTATTATATTTTAAAGGTGTAATTCTGTGAAAGAGAAAATTGAATACAGTAGTTGCCATTGTGTCCAATGGTCTACTCAGCTGTTAAAACTTCACTTACTAGTTATACATATATCACCACAAATCTTCAGTGATTCCCTCAGCATATCATAATAGGTGTATGGCGTGTGCTAACAGAAACACCAAAAATATTGCTAGCAACACTCTAACGTACATATTCTGGTAGTGAAATGAAAGAATCATTGGATATTTCTGTGGTAAATACATGTAAACATCTCCTGGTGACTTTTGTTTTAAAGACATGTCCCTGAATCAAGAACTTTAAATCTATATAGAGTAAGTGAAATCCCAGCCCCATTGATGTCAGTGGGAAAACTTCCATTGCCTTGAGTGGAACCAGGATTTCAGCTGGTAAATTCTGCAAAAAATGCTTATAGTTCAGGTATAATTGCCAGCTGTCCCAGTTTTTCCTGAGTTGTCTCCATTTAGAAGACAGAAGTATTACTCCAGACTCTGAAATTAGTGCCAATGCTCACGAACACCTTGTTGCCTTGTTTAAACTGTGCTTTGGTGTATGTTAAATTAATAACCTAACAAAAAGTTTTCTTGTGTGGTCAACTTATAAAAGTGACAGACTTAAGTTCAGGTTTCTGTGTGGCTCGTTTAGTTGGTGTTCTCTTGAGCAGTAGTTAGAAAAGCCTAAGTTAGAACTTAGAAAAGAACTTAGAAAAGCCTAAGTTTATCATCTGTGCCATAACTGGAAAAGAGCTGACATGTAAGTTATAGAGGGAAGTTCAGTTGTAGAGCGAAGTGTTCTACTTTTTTTGAAGTGTGGTCCTTTGGATCAGATGTTAAACCAAGTGCTATCCTGGCAAAGCTTTAAGTTCCCCAAGTACTTTTTTTTAAAACTAGTAGGACACCAAATAATGTGGCTTCTTATCATGTCCAGGAGTAGGTGTGTACCGAGGGTGCTAATAGCTGCTCCATTTACTGCTGCATTTGTATATCATATTATACATTGTGTTATGTATTGATTTGATACTTTGAGATACCACCCCAGGAGGGGTAGGGCCAAGGTGGAAGGGGAGGATCCTGGGATAATCAGCTGTTAGCAGCGCTCCCCTACGTTCCCACTCCCTCCACAGCCACACACAGAGACACTGCCATGGCAGTTCGAAGTGCCCCTGTGCAACTGCCCTCCTTTCGTCCCTTGTTGATGGGCCTGGACATACCTTGAATGTGAAAAATGCTACAAAAAATTAAGGTGCTATAAGAATTATTTCTCACAATTATCTGAGTCAGAATTGTGTGCCCCAACATGCAAGCATAGCATATGGGGGATGCTGTCTTTTGGCTGAAATGTAAAAATCAGTGCTCTGATGACTCTGGCTTTTTAATTTTCTTTCTTTGAGAGTAGCTCTATAAATCCTGATATCCTAGCAAAATCCAAAGTGTATGATTTCAAGAGTGGCTCATGTTTGGCCTTTTTGCACATCACCAGCAAATCTTTGGCACTTCTGCAATGGAAGACTGCAGTGTTCTCCATGCCCTTGAATGTGTACACTTGCAGCTAGTTGCCAAGTTCTTTCTCTGACTCTTTAATAGGACAGAAATCTTTGTTCCTTCCCAACAGGCCAACTTTTTTCTCCCTGAAATAGATCAGATAATTCACATTCATTGCAACAAAGTTGGATTTATTTGGCAATAGTATTAAAATACTGTTATTTAATAATAAAACAGTTTTTTTAAAAAATATTGGTTTCTGCCAGACAGTGTAGTATTTTGTGAAAGTGTCAGTTTTCCTCCAAATTCCATCCATTGTCTTCAATTTGGTATTTGGCACATGCTGTTTCCAACAGACCATTTCAGATAAAAAAAAGCAGTCAAGTAACACTTTAAAGACTAACAAAATAATTTATTAGGTGAGCTTTCATGGGACAGACCCAATTCTTCAGACCATAGCCATACCAGAACAGACTCAAAATTTAAGGCACAGAGGACCAAAAACAGTAATCAAGGAGGACAAATCCAAAAAAAAAATGATCAAGGTGAGCAAATCAGAGAGCAGAGGGGTTTCTCTCCTAGACAGAAGTTACACTGTTCTGCCACCTTCTAAGTCTAGCTTGTGAGTTACCTGCTGTTTAGCAGAGAGAATGAATATGTATAGCAGCTTTAGTTGGACTTAACTGCCATGTAAAAGGACATGTAGAGCCATTACATGCAGCATAGTTTATGATGGGAAATAAGTTGTTTTTTTTAAATATGCTTGGGTGAAGAATACTAATGATTAAAGTAATCAATATTTTTAACACAGATAAAATTTAGGCTGTCACAGCGATTAAATTCTTCCAACACTATATTGAATTCCCGTTGCTTTAATTGGAAAAGATATTTCACTTCACTTCTCATTCTAAAAGATGTTGTGAAACGTAGCTTGTACTACTGTATTAACTTTCAGAGGTGCTTGCATTTTAGTGGTGGAGTTTAAAGTGATCTCTTTATGTATATATGGTCAGAATTTCATAACCTGGCCTCCCACTTTTTGCCCATAATTTTCACATGTAATAATTGCATCCTCAGTTATTTGAAAGCATAATTCAGGCAGTTTAGTACCTGATTGCACCCACAAATCAGGTGATTGAACATGCAAATGACGAAAATTGAGAAAACAAATAATTGGAAGTGCAAAATTGCTTATGGAATGTTTTCACTTGCAAAACTGCCTGATCCAAATGGATGGGCCAGAGGAGATGATGCTGAAAAATTAGCCCTGTGGTCTGAATTTTTTACAGAGATGTGATGCTTCCAAAATGTCGATTAATAACTAGTTCTTCCAATGCATAATAAACTATTGGTTTATATATAGCAATTAAGGTATCTCAGATTATTTCATCAAACAATGTACGGTGATTGTGTAGATTAATGGGAAAGCTATTTGTGAGCTCAAGAGCACTTTGTAGCCTATATCAAAATAGAGGGAAAGTAGGCCTTTACCCTGTTGTTATCCTCTTCTAATAAAAAAGTGCTCTGGGCTCTTTAACTTTCTCTAGCACAGGGTATGAGAAGAATGACGGTGGTATGACATCTTATCTCAAGGATTGCTCTTCTAACAGCACTCTCTCCATAATACCCAACTTAGTACAGCAATTCAGTGTTAGCTTTAGGTATTAATCCAATTCCTCATATGTCATATTTTTGGACCACAGTAGAGGTCCAGGCTAGCTGAGTCAAACAACCCAGCATTACCGTTTATTATTGTAGCCTACCCACCTCCTGGGCATGGTGTTCTGTTCCATCTACTGGCACTGTGCCCACTTAGTGAGAGATCAGCCTTAGTAACTTAGAGGCATTTGGCTTTTAGCTACAGCAGTAGAAATTCATATATTTAGCTCCAGAGTTCCCAGGATTGATCCCAGCCACCGATGACCATAGTCTGCCATCATTACATTGTTGTTTATTATTCGATTCGAAAGAGTAGTAATTAAAGCAAGCAGAGAAGTCTGTGAATGTATGAGACTCCTTCATCTTTGGAACATTGGCATGTAATAACTCTGAAACGGTATATCACCTTCTACCCCAAACTCCCACAACCAAACAACTAACTGTGAGGCAAAATCTTTCTCATACCTTCTCGGTGCATGCAGGGGGTGGGCAATTGCCTCCATACTTAGGGTATGTCTACACAGCAAAGTTATTTCAAACCATCTTCTCAATACTTATTTTGAAATTGGTAAACCTCATTCCACAAGGAATAGCACCTATTTTGAAAGAGGGGCTGCTAAGACAGGGAATAGAGCCTATTTCGAAATAAACCTTAGTGCAGCCAATGGCTCTATTTCAAAATACTTGATTGTGTGTAGACATTGTATTTTGAAATAGCTAAGTGCTATTTTGAAATAATTTTTGTGTTTGGCAGGATTATTTCAAAAATAAGCCATTTGGAAAATAACTCTTCTGAAATAACATATTTCGGAGTAATTCTGCTGTGTAGACATACCCTTATAGTGCACAGACTATTCTCTGTGGTGTGCCTGCCTTTCTCTGTGGGCAGGTGTGGGGTTGTGATAGAGCACAGCCTGTCCATTTCAGCAGTTCCTCCATGCCTTACACTTGGGTCATATTTAGCTAGCCAGCTTTAATTCAGTATTAAACAGTGGACTGTAAAAGACACCGGTAGTTCATGATGGGACTCTTTTGACGGACAGGTAGTTAATATAGATGTTTAAATGAGTCCCTCAACAAGGAGGGCGTAAACCTCCTGTTCACAGATCCCAGGACCCGAGCAGAACCCTGCTGCAACCCCCAAGCAGGAGAGTACCACCCCGGTATGCCACGGACCCTGCCTAAGCCACCTGGAGGGGAAAGGCTGACACAGAGAGCGAGACCAGGACAAGGGTTAAGATTGAAACAAAATAACAATGATTTTATTGATACTACTAAATTAACAAACTATAAATACTAAAAAGACTAAACGGTTTCTAAACATTTACGCCGGACACTATATCTGTGTATTTTTGTCGTCTTTAAGTTTTATTTAACCGGAAGGCAAATCAGTGGTAAGTTAGGTTATGTATCAAGGTAAAATTAGATAGGATAGGGTATATAAATCCCTTCCGTGCCCTTTAAGAGGCGGAGCAGGAGTGCTACTCCCCACCACCAACTGGGGCAGGGTGCTAATCCTGCCCCGCAGTTGTGGGATCCTGGAGCCAGTCAAGGCTGTTCCTCTTTTTCGGGAGGCCTTACGTCACTCCGTTTGTGGATCCAACTATATTTGTTACTCCAGGGGGCAAATAGCTCTTCCTGGGGTACTCGAGGTACATGGGATCGGGAGGCAGGGCCTTCACCTGCAATATTTTGGGAAAAAGGTAGAATGAGAAAGAGGTTTCAGGGAGGTCTAGCCTTCCCAATAAGACAATTATAACTTTTACACACTTGTACTAACCATCTAATAATAAATATACACTAATAATAATAATAATAATAAACAGTAATAATTAATAATTAAATGTGCTGTCACTTTGTATGTATATATTAAACCCAAGTCTGGGCTTATAGGCCCAGCCCTGAGGGTCAGGCCCTTGGGTTCTGTGCCGCACCCCCCCACTCCCCCAATGGGGGCCCTGATGTCCCAGGCCAGTGTATTTCTATGTGTCTAGGAAATTTTACGTGTCCTGTCCAGTTGAATAGTCAAATCCGGTGGTTTGTTGAGTCCAGTAAGTTGTCGTAGGTTGAGTGAAGTAACGGTCAGTGATGCTGGTGTTCCAGATGGCGGCGACACCAGAGGTGTGATGGCGGCCTCAGGGTTCTGTGACTGGGTATGCAGTACCTGCCTTGCAGCAGGCCAGTTCGCCACCCGGTCACTTCCCCTCTGAGGCTGCTTGCTGCTCCTCGGTGGTGTCGCTTGGGAGCGCTGGCGCCACGGTGGTAAGGCGGCGCTTCAGTGATTTCGGCGCGTGTCTTCGCTCCTTGGAGCCGGCCTAAGGGCTGGTGGACGCCGCCGGAGCAGCCAGCACCTCCCTATGCAGGGGCACAGAATCCTTGTCTGTGTCTCCCGGGGCCGCAGAATGGCAGGCGAGCCCTTACTAATATACACTGATCTCATTAATAATTCATTATTCTGTTTCCCTATTCATGATATAATTACCATAAAGGTGCGGTCTTCAATTAGGTCCTCCTGGGCATGGACAGTTCTGGAAGGTCTTACCTTCGCCCAATCAGAGGCCTTCATTTCAAATACCTGTTTATGAATTATTCATGAGTTCAGGTTACTGGGGGAGGTAACTGACAAAAAGTGACCATTGGTAATGCTGCTAAATGGCAGCCTGTGACACTTTAGAATTTCATGTGTCTGCACTGATTTTACCTAGCCAAAGGCATGTGTTCCCTGGCCCACGGGAACGATTATGTCCAGAGATGTCAAAAAAATCCTGACAGTTCAGGAATATTTTGAGGGGTTTTGGCCCCCTTCCTGTATGAGTGATTTTCAGTGTTCTCTTTTTGTACTGGTTGGTTTTTTAATTGGTTTGCATTTTGTTTGTAGACTGCATAATTGACACGGTGGTGTCATCTTTCCTTCCTCCCCATTGTTTCATTTGATTCGTTAGAATGTGTGCACTTGGTCCTGATAGGAATAGATTAGCTTCCAGTAGAGCTGGTCAAATAGTACTGGTTGAACCTCTCTAACCTGGAATTCTCTCATTCTGCAAAATCCATAGTCTGACAGGATCTTAGTTAAATGGACAACCACTTTTTATGGGTGAGGCCAAGTTTCCCGTGGTTTTGTAAAATTTGTTTTTCTCACCAGTCATGGCACTGTGTCTTGTGCTGTTACTAAGCTGTATTTTATCCCTAAATGTCTTCTCCGAGCTCAGTAAGAAATAGAAGTGTTGGTAATGTGCTAGAAAATATTGACCTCCCATCGTCTGACAAATTCTCTCATCTGGTACCAGTCACATCCCAAGGGTGCCGGACAAGAGAGGTTCAACCTCTATTTGTATATAGTTTAATTAACTAATTTTCCGTCAGTCAGTGAACAGAAAAATTGTGACTGTAGTTTTCATTATTCAGCAGATTGTGGAGACGTCAACCATTCTTCATCAAATACTTGGTTTTTTTTTTCTTCTTTTAATTAGCAATGAAATTGCTTCAGGGTCATTTTTGTGCCATTTAACCAGCTCTATTTTCTAGGTTTCGAAAGCTGTTTTGTAAACGGGTAATATTTATTACTAAGTTGGGATTTTGAATGAATTTAGCACTTCTGAAAAAATCATAAATAGCGCTATAAAGATTTGAAGTTCTTTATCCATTCAACAGGTGCTCAAGGGGCAGCTGCAGTGCAGACTTCCTCACTACGGTCCTGCCAGTGTACATCAGCCCTGCCAGGGGATATAAATTGCCCATAAGGTTGCTGTTGATTATGCCCATTCAGTCTTTGACTTCTCTCTAGGAACCATCCACAAAATGGCCTGTTAGGGCCGATTGTGGTTTTGGTTAGGTGGTATGGATGCATGTCCTTTAGAAGCTGGACAGAAACTATACAACCATAAACCACAGCCTGTTGGTTAGTAAACATTTGTGGTGGTTGTGAAACTGGTCTGTATGTAATTGACCTAGAGGTGAAAGGTTCTCTGTACAGCAGATGTGATATGAATAAATCAGTCCCAATGCTGCTTTTGTCTCTTTCTCCCTTTGAATACAGTTTGCCTGTCTCAATATCCTTCACATTCAGATCCCTGCTAAAGATCTACTACTTATGAGCATTCTGGAACATAAAACAACAACAGACCTATGTTCTAGTATGATTCTTTTTGCAACCTCTGCTCTCTTTGTCTTGTTTCGTTTGGAAACTATTTGGAATAGGATTTTTCCTTTTTGTTGTTCAGTTGCTTTGAAGAATGCAGAATAAATTTTTTGGTGCTTACCACATAATAAATAATAACAGAGGAGCCAGGTATGTCTCTCTGTCTTTGCGGCAGATGAGGTATATGTCTGCCAGACATATAAGGCTTGCTTCATCATGTTTAGAAACAGTGAGAAAGTTAATATTTTTATTTTGTTTTGAAATTAATAACAGACTGTGACCATCTGTCTGCATTTTATAGGCTTTTCTATTTCAACAAAACTAATTTATTTCTTTGACGGGGGTTTGGTTGACGACTAAGAGAGCCTGTTTATTTTACCAGTAAAGTCGGTCTAGTCAACAGTGGTTCAGGTAGAGTGGATATTTTCCATAGCCTTGCCTTTCAAAACTGTCTTGGGGAAAAATATCCATATAATGTCCAATAAAACTGAATATATGCCTGAAATGTAACACCCTGGATATTTCTACCATTTTAACAAACTGCCGTAACATATGGGGTTAGTTTTACAATGCATGTGTTAGATAAATAGACGGTGACAAAAACTGGATGCAAAAGTGTACCTACCGTAATTGCACTAAGATGAGCAATTTATCCTGCATGGTGGAAAACTAGAAAGGTTTAAGGTTTTTAATTTTTCTTTTAATGGATTTAACACTAGTAAAAGATGATAGACTGACAGGCTTGGAAACTGTAATCCTTATCCAGAGTCTTATAACTCACATGACAGCATTGGCATTGCAGTGTTCTTTATATTGCTGTATCTGTAGGTCCTCCTTGTCATGTGGAAGTGGTGCTAGACTCTTCAGCCTTTATGTCCGTGAACTATTTGGTACTAGATAATTTGTGTTGTCAGGGACTGAAATTCCCTTGTGACACTAACATGTAAATCTTCCCCTGGAACAATTTCCTGGGTTTTGTTGCAGATCATCTTTGGCACTGCAAATTCCTTCTCCCTATGAGCAGTTTTCCAGAACATGACCAGGGGTGTGACCCTGGAGCACTGTGTCCCCTTTTAGTAGGTCTAGGGGAGTGAAGAATTCCCTTAAGTTGGACTGCTGGCTGCCCTTGGGTTCCCAATTCCAATTCAGAGGTCAGTTATTAGGGGTTTCAGCACAGACTTTGGAGTCGGAGTACCTGCATTCTGTTCTTGACAGTTCCTCTGACTCGGGCCTTATCTACATAAAAATACTCACTAATTTAATTAAATCTCTGCATTCTCATTTAGGCACTTCCTTTGCAAAATAAGTGTCCACACAGCTATTTACACTAGATTGACTAAATTGATATTTTTTTAAAAAGACCTTAAATTAAACCATAGGAATTCATCTTGTAGACAAGCTCTTACTGTGTGATCTTGGGAATGTCACTTAACCTCTCTTTGCCTCAGTGTCCCCATTTCCATAGAAAGGGTAATGCATGTGCTGTTACAGATGAAAAGTTCCATGTAAATACAAACTCATATTCTGCAAATACCCCACATATCACTGCTTGATCTTCGGCATAAATACTGACTTTTTAATAGTGGCTATCGTGTGTTAAGATATTTATCAAGAGAGAGACTTTGTGGCAAGGTAGGAAAGAAAGATGTAATTTATCATGAAGGCTTGATGGAGTGAAATATGTACACTTAATTTATTCTCAGTTTGTTGAATTCTTTCTTTCCTATTTTACATGGGAAGTGTCTGGCACAGATGAAGAAGCCACCTGGTGATCTGTATGCACCCAGGCAATAAAACTTCACCTCTTTTCTCTCTCCATAGGATTGGAATCTACACCTGCTGGTGGTATGATGCAGTCAGCCTACAGTATGTACTGCAAAGGGAGAGATGGGAACAAAATCTTTATTCTGAAGCTTTTAACTGAAAGCACATGCACATTTTTAATACAGAGGTTTTCCTGCAGTGCTAAACTGACTGTAAGACCCTTCGAAAGAGGGCTAGGTATAACTGTGGTGTGGCATGCTCTATTTTGGTTCCCATGACCATACCAGAACTTTATTTTTATTTATTTATTTTTTTAACCCATCTCAGCTTTAAAAAAAAAAAAAAAAAAAAAGAGAGAGAGAGAGACTATTTTTTCCCACATTGTTCACATCTGCTAAAAGCGGTGTTATATATTGCGGGGATGAGTAAAATTTTTTTATCCTGTCTGAAAACTCAAGGTGTCATAAACTTTACAGGTGGTGGGATGTACTTAAAAGTAAGATTGCTCTGGATTTTGTTTGATACCAGTTTTGTCTCACAATAATATGCACAGTTGTTTCAGCTGTGTTTTAATTTAAAGGGCTTTTAGAGTCCTCTATTAGCTTTTGACTGTAAAAGATTGAAATTAGGAGTGAGAAATTTAAAGGCAGCTAAATGGATACTTTGCACTTCAAAAAAATCTCAAAATTAATTAATGTGTCACTAACATACATATTTATGTCTGAGTAATCCTATTCCATATATTCTGTAAAATTAAAAAAAACGTAAGTTTATAACAATAATGCAAAAAACAAGAATTTAGGAGTAAAGCTGGAGTGCCAGTTTTAGTTTGATCATTTTAAGGATCCTTTGACACCCCCCCCACCCCAAAAAAAAAAAAAAATCAAGTAGCAAAGTATAGTAACATATTTGTATTTACAAGAGATTAATTCCATTTACAGACATGCATTTCAACAACAGAGAAAGAGCCTGGGTAAATAATCTGTATCATTTTCATCTGATTTTAACGAGTATAGTCAATATAGTTTGATCTCCCCCCCCCCCCCCCGTTACCATACAAATGCTAGGCAGCTTAATTAAGTAATAAGCATCTGCTGTATATACAGGCAAGCATACGACCTTCTTCCAAGGGAAAAGTTATTGAGTGCCCACCATGCAGTCTTTGGTGCAGCGAACCCAGCAGTTCTCTTCTGTGTGGAAGAGGTTAACATTCTCTGAGGAGAAAATCCTTTAACATACTTGCAGTAGAAGGATCAAGGGGGCCAGATGTGGCTTGCTGAGTCAAACCACATGGTGCTTGTTTGGAAGAGTTTCTTTGGAGTTGCAGAGACACATGCTATGCTTCCCACCCCTTAAAAAATTCAAATTTCCTTTTTGGTTGAAGTAACACCCCTGGCCTCCTTCCACTTGTCCAAGTTTCCCTTCTTTCTCCCCCCACTTGTTTCAGTAAATAGATGCATTTTAACTTGATAGTGTCTTTTAAATGTATGTCTGATAGCGCTGATTACATAAGTATCTGATCTGCCAGATTGCGGAATGATTTTTAAATTGTTTTCAGTCTCGGATAACATTTATTTTACACACAGTTACTGGTGTCTGGTTGAGACAGGGAAGAGTTTTGCTTATTTGCATATGTCTATACAGCAGCATAAGCTCAGGGTTTGAAGACAGGCATAAGCCTTCCCCTCTTTCCCTCTACACGCAAATTGCACTAACCCCAGGCTAAGACTAGATTCCCAGAGCCCTGCAGACATGTACTGTCCAATTCTGAGCCTGTGTCAAGCTGGGACCCATGGTGCAAATTCAGCTGCTTTGCAGCATAGACACAGTCCCACCAAACTTGAACTCTGGGAGCTCACCAAAAGCATTCTGTAGTTCCAAGGGCCAATTTCCTTTGTGCTCTGGGGAGTTAAGTATAGTGTATGGATAGCTCAGTGGTTTGAGCATTGGCCTGCTAAACCCAGGCTAGTAAGTTCAGCCATTGAGGGGGCCATTTGGGGATCTGAGGCAAATAGATTAAAAGGAAAAAAAATAGGAACATCTGTCAGGAATGGCGATAGGTCCTGCTGTGAGTTCAGAGGAACTGGACTCGATGACCTCACAATGTCCGTTCCAGCTCTATGAGATAGGCATAGGGAAGTTTTTCTGCACTGAACCACGAAGTAGTAGCTAGAGCAGGCATATCTTGGGAGGCCACTGGGAAGTCTGGTTGAACATGGGGGCCACACAGTGCAGAGTAGATGCAGGAGCCTCAGGTCATGATCCAGAGTTCATGAACTGAACTCAGTCTATTAACAGGAGTTCAATTTACCTGACACAATGCAGTGTGGATGGTGGTATCTTTGAAACCAACCAGGGCTACGTCTACACGTGCAGCCAACATCGAAATAGCTTATTTCGATGTTGCGACATCGAAATAGTCTATTTCGATGAATAACGTCTACACGTCCTCCAGGGCCGGCAATGTCGATGTTCAACTTCGACGTTGCTCAGCCCAACATCGAAATAGGCGCAGCGAGGGAACGTCTACACGTCAAAGTAGCACACATCGAAATAGGGATGCCAGGCACAGCTGCAGACAGGGTCATAGGGCGGACTCAACAGCAAGCCGCTCCCTTAAAGGGCCCCTCCCAGACACAGTTGCACTAAACAACACAAGATACACAGAGCTGACAACTGGTTGCAGACCCTGTGCCTGCAGCATAGATCCCCAGCTGCCGCAGAAGCAGCCAGAAGCCCTGGACTAAGGGCTGCTGCCCACGGTGACCATAGAGCCCCACAGGGGCTGGAGAGAGAGCATCTCTCAACCCCCCAGCTGATGGCCGCCATGGAGGACCCAGCAATTTCGACGTTGCGGGACGCGGATCGTCTACACTGTCCCTACTTCGACGTTGAACGTCGAAGTAGGGCGCTATTCCTATCTCCTCATGAGGTTAGCGACTTCGACGTCTCGCCGCCTAACGTCGAAGTTGGTGCTGCTACTTCGAAGTAGCGTGCACGTGTAGACGCAGCTCAGGAGTAACAAGTTCACAAAAACATTCTTCTAAGCTGTTCAATTATTAAGCTGGGTTTAATTTATTTTAAAGATAGGAAGTTCTCTTAGTCTTTTGGATGTTTTTAATGTAACTTTTCTTTGGGTGAAAATATGGTTAACACTTAATTTCTGGTAAAAAAAAAAATAGCATTCTTTTTGAATTTGAACTTGTATAAGCCTTTTCTGTGTTCTCATATTCAAAGGGGAAAATAATTCTATAATTAAAAATGGGAATTCAGCCACTGAACACCTTTTAAGACTGAAGCATGTTGGGATATTTTACCCCGTCTGAAATAACCTGACACAGTATTCTTGTAGTAAGCTTTTTATAGTTAAATGTTTATACAGGAAAGAGTAATGTTAATTGTCTTGTTAGGTTAATGGGTCTTTTAAAACTTGTTCTGTTTTAGGTTTTGAAATAATTTGCCAAAGAGAAACATTTTAAGGCAAGTAGTGATTAGAACATACTTATTGAATTATACACGAAAGGGCTCACTTCAACTGGAAAAGTGGTATAGACTGGCTAGGGAATTACTGCTTGCAATTCTTGTGTATTTTACTCTGGGAAAATCGCAGAAAAATCTCTTTTCATTGTGAAGTATGAATTTCTGCACTTCATTAACCCTCATTCTTCCCCTCCTATCATCCCAATAAGTAACCACATTTTTTATAAGTAGCATATGGATGTAGGATCTGAGAAACTTTGGAGAAAAGTGAGTGAAATTGAGTTTTGCAAAGCCTACTGTTCTTAGAAGAATAAGAAAAATGGCATAACAGGAGGATGTATGAGCCTTTTTGTAGACAACAGGCAGTTTTAATTTACATGCCAACATGTGTGAGTTTTATTGTACTATTACTCCACTATATATTAAGTGGTAGTTACCTTGGAACACATCATATGCCAATGCTCTGATATAGTGCATATTTAAAATATAGAAACGTTTAATATAATGTGTGTGTGTGTGTGTGTGTGTGTGTGTGTGTGTACACGTGTATATAATATGCATGTTTTGCTGTAGTGTGTTGGGGAGAAGGCATGGAAATTTTAAGCAGATATGTTTTCCTACTTTTTGGCTCATCATACACATTTTGCTGTGGTACAGAAATGGTCAGACTTTCTCTTTGTGACTAGTTTTTATTGTGGCATAGAAAAGGCGAGTGAGTGGATGTTTGATTTACACAAGGGAGATGTTGTAGAGCAGTTGAATTGTGTGATGATGTGGCAGTTCTCCATTTTAGCATCACTGAGTTGTGTTGAAAGAAATGCTGCCGATGGTGCTTAATTGTATGCAGCTGAACAGCAATCCACCTCAGATCCAGTGTTGACCATAAGCCAGATTCTGCCCTAATTTACCCCTTACAGCCCCCTATATATTTCAGTGGATTTATACAGGTGTAAACTGAAGGTAAAAATGGTTCTGTGTCATCTATTCTGCCATGGAAAAGTATTTTGCCATTACCCCTGAGATATATTCACATTGATTCTGGTTCAGATTTGTATATAAACTGTCCCTTTGGTCTAAGTTTGCTACTACAATAAGGATTTTTTGAGAAAAAAGTTTTTATTAGTCTGGATTGTTTACATATATCTGAAAGTTTTTGGTAGTAGCGATGGAGAACATTACAATTCTTGTTAGACCTACGTTAGTAAACAAACAAAAAAAGTGGAATTTTCTTGAAGTCCAGAGGGAGTAGGAGGTGAGGTGAAATCATTGGTGGGTGAACAGGGGAGAATGTACGTAACAGGTAGAGTCAGCTGTCTTTGGATGTTGGATAGGGAAGTGAGTGGAGATGTGACTATGGCGGATGCTTGGTTTGCTAGCCTGTGTACAATTCTGAAAGCTAGACATGGTATCTGATGATGTGCAACATTAACTTTTTATGTGTGTATTCACACTGTTGAAATTCAGTAGGTAGTTGTTTCTAATTCTGACTATTGTAAATTCAGCAGTTTCAGTCCCAAGCATTTAAAAGTCATGAGTCAGTCCCGTCTTTCTCATCATTCTTAAAGTTGAAGAAAGTGATAGGAAATAAATGAATGAAGACAGAAGAAACGAATATAAATAATTCTTCTGAAGTAAAAAGTAAATTTTGCTAAGAGTTGCTGAGTACAAAAATTAGAGAGAATTTGTTATCAGGCTTACCTAAAAATTTAGAAAATTAGTTTAGTTAGGTAAAAAGTGCTGTTGACTGGAAATTCATCACTTGCAGTAGAAGAGAAGAACATTGAATTTGCCAGTTCTTCAACTGAAACATTTTATGCCATCATAAGCCTCTCCAACATCAACATATAGATGCTATGACATAATATATAACTGTGTTCCTGGCTGTATGTAAGCTTCATTCAAGAGCAGCGTTTTGTTTTAATTTGGCACCCAAAAATTGAAAATGATCAGTTTATGGTTTTTCCATAGCAACAAATGGAAGGCAGATATTTGATCTCTGAAAGTTGCTAGCTTTTGTTATCTCAGTAACATCATATTTGTTGCTCATAATGCATAAAATGAACACTTTGGAGAAATGATGAAGCATTGCACCCTACCCATGTTCCCCCTGAGAAATTTCAATGGACAGATACAACCCTTGGTAATACAAGCAAAGAAATAATTGGGGGAGGGAATAATTTAAAAGAAGAGTTTAGAGAATTGGCATTAAGGACATTAATGTACAACGGCTAGTTGAACGTGAGAAATTACTTTGTAATGGCTACAAGTATTACTACAAAGATACAGGTCAATACTTGAAAATAAAAATGAAGAATATTCTGTAAAAGTTGCTGAAGGTACTATCTAACAATGGAGAAAAAAATTATGGCAAAAAATTTCAGAACGGAAAAGATGAGATGCTTTCCAGGTGTGTTACCCAAACTTCTGATTGAGTGTGCAAGAAACAACTTTTTCCTTGAGAAAAGTTAAAGTACTTGGTGGAAGTTCAAAATTGTTCCTCAAATACTTTTAAGGTCATGGTTTATTGTATGAAAGAGGAGAACTGATGGCTCTGCTTCACAAGTACATTCAGTAGAATTCAAGAAATTGGCTCTCTTTGCATATTCAGCTACCGTGAATATGTTGGAATTTGCACTAAGCATGAGGCCTTTAGATAAAAACATAGCATGTATATTTTACACAACAGAGGGCTCTACAAAGAGGTGCTAAACTTCCAAAAGTCATTGGAGGAGCTTTTGAAGGGACTTGGCAGAATATGGGCAGATGACAATGTCAGAGTCTCAGTGGAAATCTGGTTTAATAATATAATTAACAACAAAGAACTGAAACCACAGAAGGAGATAATTGAGAAATAATTCAGAGAATGTATGGAATGTCTTTATAACTTAGCCAACATGTTTGTTACCAAATTAAAAGTTCATAAGTTTAGTCCAGAACAGGAAGAAGAGGCAGAATCCTGGATGATGAAACATAATTCTGAGTTCTCGTTGTCCAGCATTTAAAATCTCTTCCTCTAGCATTTCAAATGTAATATTCAGATTTCTGTCTCACTCCGTGTTGAAAAGCAGTTGTGATATAGTTTGTCTACAAATGGGAGAAGGTTGTGGAAATAAAATCACAGAAGACAAGACAAGTATCGGAGGGGTAGCCATGTTAGTCTGGATCTGTAACAGCAACGAAGGGTCCTGTGGCACCTTATAGACTAACAGAAAAGTTTTGAGCATGAGCTTTCGTGAGCACAGAGTGAGTCTGTGCTCACGAAAGCTCATGCTCAAAACTTTTCTGTTAGTCTTTAAGGTGCCACAGGACCCTTCGTTGCTGTTAGAAGAGAAGACAGTCATTATTATTTTGAAATAAGCTATTACAGAAGAGAGATTCTGGAATATTTTATTTCAAAATAACACTGCTACGCACAAAGTACATTTTGACATATCCCTCAGCTTTTCTGAAATAGAGCGTCTACACACAATAGAGCCTATTGCAACAGAGAGCCATTGGACGCACTATGGCCTATTTGGAAATAGGCTCTATTCCCAGGCTATAGAGCCTCTATTTCAAAATAGGTACTATTTCTTGTGCAGTGAGGTTTACCAATTTTGAAATAAGCCAACCTCTATTTTGAAATTATTTCAAAATAGTGGGTGCATTGTGTAGACACTAGTAAAGTTATTTCAAAACAACTTTGCTGTTTAGGTATACCCTTAGAGATAATAACGTCTGTTCAGCCAGCTCATCATTAATCTATTGTGGTTTTGACACAGATGACTTGGCTGCAAATTTGTAATAGACAAAATCTCAGATTTTTCAAAAGTATTTAGGCATTACGGCAATCAGTTTAACTGATTTAGGAACTTAATTATAATGTTAAAGGGATTTAGGTGCTTTGGAGACAAATACCATTGACTGAGATTGTGGTATGGCAGGATTCTGAAAACTGATATTTCCTCCTTTCAGGGATCAAGTCACATGGAAAAGTGTAAGGAGAAGAGTGTGGCTACAATCTTGTGCTATTTGTACTCTCTGGAGAGCAAAGCGAACGTAATGCAGTAGTGCATGTAGCCCTTCAAAACTTGCAAATTGAGTCCATTGTGTCCAGTAAGAATGTGACAAAGGGCAAAACAAGGTGAAACTACAGATTTTCATTTCCTCATGCTCAGGAGTAAGACAGATCAATCACTCTTCCTGTAGGGTTTTACAAAACAGGTTATGGAAAGAATTATGGAAAATAAGTTTATTAGGTTCTTTTGACATGAGAAAGGTGATTTCCTCTAATTATTATAATGTTTGTAATAAAATGAACTTTCTATTGGCTTACATTGGTGTGCAATTTGCAATAATTATAATAAAAGTATATTTGTGTGTGTGTAAGCACATGCACATAAAAATGAGTAACAGTTTAGCATTTAATAGTCACTGTAATGGTCAACCTTCAGGCTTTTTTATCTGTACAGTCAATTTCCCACACAGATTTGTCTGTATTCCTCTTCCTGCCTCACATCATATGGATTGAAACTACAACACTGTTCTGCATAAAGAGTGGCTGCTTGGAAGAGGTGGTCACATACTATTTTGTTACATTTCCTGGCAATCTACAGGAATTGCTTTGGAAGGTTCTATGGGACTCAGAGTCCCATTGTAGCTAAATGCTGCTCTGAACTCCGTCTCTTCACCCTTTCTCAGCTGCAATAATATTTTTCACAAAAGCTTTCCTTCTGCAGGGAGAGTTCATTGTGCACAGTGTGTGGAAATACCTGTTTGGCTTCTCAGAATAGAATTGTAAAATTCATTTGGTTTCTAAGTTATGCTTATTTTCCTGGAAAATATAATGTGTTGAGTTCCTGTCCCTGACTCCACCACTGGCCAGGCAGTACAATCCTAAGTGCCACATGGCAGCACCATAAGGAGTGTGGATGTTCTTACTCAACTCAACGTTAAAAGAGAATGCTACAGTGAAGTCTCCTCCACACGGTCCCTCCTGACATGTCTTTGAACTTTTAGGCCCTTTTGCTTCCTGTGCTGGGAACATGTGGGTCCCAGTTGCTATACATCATGTAGGTTTGAAATCATAGAATAGAATTGCAGCTGTGCAAGCAGTAGAATACGCCAACATGGATTCAACTCTCAAGCATTTGGCAATAATTCAGAAAAGGAGCTTAAACTGATGTCATCTAAAACCGTTTTTCTTTGTACTTAAACATCTCCCATGATGTCGTCGTGTTTGATATCTGATCATAATGTAATGGTGAATGAATAAAAACAGAATGCACAGGAAGTCCAGCAAAGTGACTTTTTGAAGCAATTTTTCCCTGATCTCTGGTGGGTGTTCCCCTGCGCTCCATTCCCGGGTAACAAAATTCAAGGTCATTTTTCTTTCATCTGAATTAACTAAATATTAATAGAACGCAGCACTCATCCCATTCTAATCTCACTCACATCTGTAATGAAGGACAAATATAATAGTTACAGAAATCCACTTCCCACCTATTAGATTAAAAAAAAAAACATTAAAGTGTAACAATTGCTTGGTTGCAAAAAATCATTTTGGTTTGAAAAGCAAAGTTTCAGATGTATGAAGGAAGCAGTCCAACTTTTGAAAAAAAATTCCACTCATGTATTAATCAGTTTTGAAAAGTACATTTTTTTCTTAAAAAAACAAAACAAAACCTCAAATTTGTGCTTCCAATTTCTTGACTAAGTGAAGGTTTTCTTGTAAAAATTAAAAGAAGACAAGGGCTGATGCTATGTTGCAAAACACAGACTGAGTTCCACGTAACTAACAAACAAAAAATCCAAATTGACAAAGAACTGCTGGATGTGTTGCTGTGTGGGGATTCCTTTTTTTTTTTAGGATTTGTCCTTTAACTCAGACTTTAAAATCTGACTGGGAAATTCAGTGTGTTACGTTCTTTGCTTTTTATAATACAATGTATACCACAAACTATACAGTTCTGAGGGGCAGTAGAGGTGCAGGGGAGAGATTTGCACAAAGTGTGCTAAATTGCAAGAATATGCCAATAATATTTATATACTTTAGCTAACAGATCAGCAGCATCTTGTTTCCTGGGTGGCATGTTGGTGGGACACAAAGGCTCTGTATGTATTAGATAGTTTCCACATTCTCAAGGTATTCTGTTGCCAGTAAATAGACAGAATGCAGCACTTCTGTTGCTCTCCCAGAGTCTGTCGACAGAAAGCTGGGCTGGACATTCCAGGGGACCCTCTTTTGACATACAGGGCTTCCAGAACATCAGGCATCCCTGTCTGCTGTGCTTCCAGTTGGCTGTTTTGTTGAGAGAGCAGCTGGGCAGTATGGCCACTCTCTGTTGACAGAGCAGATCTCTCTTACGATCCTCTTGGCAGTCTGGACGCAATCTGTTGACAGATCGCTCTAGTGTAGCCATAGTCAAAGATAACATCCAGAACTGCCTTGCACAAAATGAAAAATATGCAACCATTTTAACACTGTGTAAACTCAGGAGAGGAATTTGACCGATGTAACACTTAACTTGCAAGACCTTCATTTCTAATGGCAAATATGAATTTCTGATGCCTAATAATTCATTCATACGCTTTTTAAGATCAAATATAGACTAAGAGCCTTAAATGCTACGTAATCTGTGGTTTCATGGTTTGGAAATGTTGTAATTTTTTTCTTTGTTGCGGGCCATTAACAGTGTGGCATTTGGCTGAACAAAAATAAATGCCCATTGTTCTATTTACCTGCATCTCAATGTATAGATAGGTAGCTATGTTTTAGTTGTCCACAACGGAGTGTTTAGGGAGGCCCTCTGACTGCACAAATATGCCTACTTTTGTTGCCTTTGAAGAATTACTTTGTTGTCCTAATGAAAAACAAAGATTTTAAAAGAAGAAATTAGTCTATGTGATGATGAAAATTTCTTAAGAGACAGCAATGCTTTTGCAGCAAAGACTGATTATTATTGATAAGAAGCTGCTTACAACACCCTACTTTACGTGAAAATCATGGTAAAATATGTACAAGTAATTGTGACCACGTGTGCATGGAAAGGTAATGCGTGTTCATATGTCAACAACATATACGTTGACTCTTTGAGTGAACAAACCGTACAAGCAAGCAAAGTGATATTGTAATATTTGAATCTTTCTTAATATCTTTCTTAAATGTTTGCATATGTCTCTTCACATGTGTCCAAAGTAACAGAACGTTGCTTTATATGTAATCCACATATTATTATCTACCTTTGTAGTAACAGAAATAGCCATGTTAGTCTGTATTCTGTCAAAACAAAAAAGCAGTCATGTGGCACTTCAAAGACTAACAGAGTAATTTATTAGGTGATGAACTTTTGTGGGACAGAGCCACCCTTTGTAGATTTATGCTGTCAAGTGTTTGGTATCAGGGATTAGAAATTATTATAAAAACAAAACTAGTGGCATAGAGAAGTAATTAACAACTAAACAAAAAATCTTGGGTTACCTTTACGATTCTTACCAGTGCTTATTTCCAATATAGTTGTCTTTGTTTTCAGTCTGTAGAAATGACGCAGCCTTTCCAGGCATTTAATGAAGAAAACAACAGCAACAACAAAAACATGTGCAAATTATTTTAGATTAACCAAGATTCATTTTATTTGTTGGCAAATGTAAAGACAATTTTTATGTATATTTAAAAAAATTACACCAAGCAGGATGGATGTAGAAAGCTCTATATCTGGTTCTGAGTTAAATCTTTCAGACCACTAGGCATACGGATAGACCAGGTACAGATTAGCTGATCTGTCTTTGTGTGATGAATGTAAGTTTGACCCGAATAATAGTAGAAAAGAAGAACTGAGGAGGATTTTTGTGGCTAGCAGTCTTTCATTCATCAAATGAATTATTCAATAAATGACATTCAGTAAAATTATGTTTGTTTCAATGGTATATTCAGAATGAGTTGATAACTTTTTAGGGAGTTTTGTATGTATTTCTTTGCCATTACGTGACTCACTTGAAACATTTTTGTCCGTGCAGGTGTGTATTAAAAAGAGCATAGTCACCACAGGTGTATATGAAATATTTGCTAAATTTAAAGATATTAGCAACAAGAAAGTAGTGACTCACATTCTCGCATTTTTAAAACCTGTTAAATAAATTTACATCCTTTTGGAATTTCTGTAAAGCCAAATGCTAGACAGTATGTTACGTAAAAAGCCCTAAAATAGAATCAATCAAGGATTACTTGTTGATAACCCATTACTTATTTACACATTGCCTATCTGGAATAAAAGTAAGATAGAATTTTATAGAATCAGAAGTTATCTCTCTGGATGTTTCTAGAAGTATAGTTAGCAAATAAGGTTGTTTTAATTTCTGATTTTCCAGCTCATGGGTCATATTTGACCAACTCCTTTCATTAGAAGACATGCCACTTTGTTGAGCTATTTAGGAATCAAAAAGACTGTCTTAATTTAAAACAAGGAGCCTTTGTTTTAGTTGGTGACTGTCTTGTGAAATTTTTCAGTTCTCAGCGGGTTAACCAGGGAACAGGGGCAGAGTCATAATTGGCCTATTTAGAGTATTTTGCATGTGAATAGTGTGTTAGTGAAGCATTACTAAGTCTGTTGTGAGTGACATGGTGATTAGAATTTAGATTAGGGAAAACACATTCTGTACTTTATCAAGTACAGTAATTAGTTCAGTCAGTAAAAGTTGATTACAAGTAACGATAAAGTTAGATTTTTGGTACTTAATTTTAAAATTTCTTTATTAAATGGTAAATTTGTTCTTAATATAAATGGTGGTATCTACACCTGTTTTATTGCATACCAGAATAATTAAAAGAACAATGTGTTCAATGCAGAGTATAATCAGGGGATTTATATATTATGGGTAAGTTTCAATGTAGCTTATAGCAAGTAGAATATTACTCTTAGCAAATTGTTCTTTCATACTCTCTTATGGATTATTTTTTCTCTTTTATTATTATACTGTTTCCTGCTATTTCATAGAAACCAGAGTCCTTTCATGACTAAATTTTGTATTTGTGGTTATGCATCTAGTTAGTTATAATACAAACATACATTGGATATACTTAAAAGTCCTTTGCTGCTGCTGCTGCTGCTGTCTAATAACCTTAGATTTTTTTCCCCCAATAACTTGGCATATTAACCAGTTTCTCTAGCAAAGTGTTATTTTATTTTTTGCATCTTAACCAAATAGTGTGTATTTGATGTGTAAGTTTCTTATATTTTATGCATAGTTATGAAAATCTTTTCTATATGAAGACAGTCAATGTAGCTATTTTAATATACGCTGAACTATAATATTAGCAACAGGATAAAGGTTTTTTGTTATGAAAATTGTGTTTGCGGGCACGTTGTGTGCTGTGTAGAAAATGGATAGTTCTCAAATATACTTGCTCAGTGTAGCTTCAGAAGTTTGTGCTAAATAATAATCGTATTTGCATAAAAGGTGTCAGTCTACATTAAATGTAGGTAATTCTAGGATTAAAAAACGAATCTGTTCTATAAAGCATCTATAGCAAAGGGAAAAACTACAAACTGGAAAAGCATAGTACTGTGTGCTTTAAAATTCTGGAGGCTTTTAAATAATATTTTAGTTTGTCTCCTGCAGGTTTCTTTACAATGTTATTTTAAGCAGTAAGAAATGGTCAATGTCTGAAAAAGTTAGATTTCAAAACATGTCTTTTTAAACTCTTTTAGCAAAGTCTTCTTGGAGGTGACATGGATATTGGCAACCCTGGAGCTCTCTCACCCACCAAACCTGGATCTCAGTACTACCAGTATTCTAGCAATAACCCCCGAAGGAGGCCTCTTCACAGTACCTCTATGGGTGAGTTACTTTGTCTTAAACTTTTTTTCCTTATTAAAAAATAACAAATGAAGTTTTATTTATTTAACAACATTGTATAGTTAAAGTAAAAACCTAACTGAAAGCGACAGAGCATGCTTGTATATCCAACTAGCAATACAAATGGATTTTTTTTTTAATGTTAGCTGACTCTTTGTTTTCCCTTGGTTTCACACACAAGCATCCTTTTTAAAACAAAACCATCTAAGGAGGAAACAAATTATCTAAAGCTCCAAATCTTCACATTCGCTGTTTTCCATGACTTTATATAACCAAACTTCCTGTTCTCAGTAAGTAGCAATAGTGTCCCTTTTCTTTTACTAAAATGCTAAAAGTCGAGACTAAAGCAGCATGAAGTATAACAAGGTAACTTGTTGTTCAGGAAATTTCAAAGAAAAAATTTTTATGGTAGCATTCTATCTTTTTGCAGAAGTACAAACAAAGAAAGTTCGAAAAGTTCCTCCAGGTTTACCATCATCAGTAAGTACTTTTTGTCCGCTAAGTTTGTGTTTTCTTTTGGTTTATTTGGTCAGTGACCCCATTTCCAAGCTAATAAAGACTGTAGACAAGGTAAGGATATTCTAAAAATCTTGTTACTTGACCAGACTTTGAAGTGATCAATGACACAATACGGACAAATGGCACTTGGTTATGTTGATTTTCAGCCGGGGAAGCTCCAAAGAGAGCTCTGGAAGGATGCCTGAAGTTTGGGTAGTTTTACCTGTACATGGCTCTGGATAGAATGAGCATTAGTTTCACGTGTTGGTTAACTTCTTTGTCAGTATTATAATGATTTATGGATTTACATGTTAAAAGAGATTTGTGGAAAGGATTTATGAGAAATTTACATGGGTCTCAGCCCAGAGTACAGGGAGAACATCTTTATTTTCTACTGAGATACCTGAATTAGAGCTATAAAAGTAACTGCATCAGTGGCTGTCTGCATGTGTGATACCAGGTGTCAAGCAGTGGAATCCAGCTGTTGCCAAAAGCATTATGGGTTATTTAATAAATAAAGATATAGTCAATAATTACCCAGATTCCCACACCTCCCCCCGCATGCCAAATATGATATATATTTGCAAAGAATAGCTTTGATTATTTTTTTTCTGGTCAGAAGTATGGATACTATCTCAGCTAAATAGGTACTTTTTTAATGCTTACCTTGAAATCCGTGTTATGCACAGTTAAAAGCTGATTTCAGCTATATTTAATCCTTTTATATGAGATCCACACAGCTTTTAATTCCGTTTTTCTCTTTTACCACCATTTGATGGATTCTTCTTTGCCTTCTTTTATTTTTACCAAGAAAGCTGAACAAATATGTATAGAACAGTTTCTAAAAAAAAATTTGTCAATATATTATACTGTAAATTTATATTAACCTTAATAGAATTGATGAAGTATTATAGTAAGTATAGCCTCGAAGTTTTAGTGTGACCAAGAAGGACATTTTTCTCTGCACTTTCCTATTAGTTTTGTTTAAGTGCATTGTTATACATGTGGGATATAGCAATACATCTGTGCTAAAAATGTATTGGATAGATTTTCAAATCAAGAGCTGTAACAAAAAACTTATAGTGAAAAATGGGCAATGTTTTCACATTAGATAACTACATTTGCAGTACCTGTAAATGTATGTATTCGGAAGAGTAAAGTGGTAATTAGTCTAGCAGAATATATGAACAAATTTTATCACATTAATCTGAGATGGATTTTTTTGTGGTTGTTTTTATTGTAATCCCAATTAAATGGACGTTTGCAAACGAATATATTTTAAAGAGGCTCCTTTACTCCTGTGAATGTTAGACACTGTAGTCTCATCCTAGAAGGGTGAAAGCGAAAGACATATGTATATCGCTATTTAAATATTTGAAGCAAGGTGGTAATATCTTCGATTGCACCCAGCTCTGTTGGTGAGAGAGGCAATTTTAGAAGAGCTCTGTGTAAATCTGAAAGCTTCTCTTTCTCTCTCCAACCG
The DNA here is from genome assembly GCF_033958435.1 of Carettochelys insculpta. Taxonomy (NCBI): domain Eukaryota; kingdom Metazoa; phylum Chordata; order Testudines; family Carettochelyidae; genus Carettochelys; species Carettochelys insculpta. The sequence continues at coordinate 110,964,881 of NC_134141.1, forward strand.
AACTTGGTGCAATAAACCCACATTGTCTTTCTAATATCTTGGGACCAGCATGGCAACAACACTGCATACAATTAATTTAAATGAGCCAATTACTTTGTTCTTTGTGAAATCAGACATATATTAATATGTATTGTATTGTTGATATATGGAATTGTGAAAACAGAAGTTTCCAGTAATAGACTGTTTTTTGGTGTGTGTATTTTTTAACTAAAAATCACTATAATATCTATTTTTAAAGTTTACTTAGCTATGTGCTTTTACTGGTTCTTTACAAAAATAGTTAATATCCCCCCAAAGGTTTTTATGAGTGCTTTTATGCTTGAAGTTAGCCATGGATTTAATTTAGATGAAACTTTAGCTTTTAATAGCTTATATGACAACTTTAAATGATATATTCCTTACAGCTGTTTACATTTTAAAGCAAGCCAGTACATAATATGGATGATATTAAATACAGTAGAATGTACCTTTGAATATTCTGGAATGGCAGAGTAGCATTGTGCTTCAAAGGCCACATACTTGCCGCAAGGCAAAAATGCTTAAAGAAAATTAGCTGTTAGTTTTTTCCAGGATTCCGAATTTTGCAGATTTCTTTCTGATACACAATTTGTGTACTGTAATGCCTCTTTTCCATTTGCTCAATCTCTGTCACACAACAATTTTCCGTAATTTTTCGTGAATTAAAAGTATTTCTCAGTAGACAGCTGACCACTTTAGGACAATTACACTGATACTGTTTTATCCTTGCTGTAAGGAAAGAGTTTTATGACGACAGTGTTTGTGGTCTAGTCTCACTGTGTGGATAAGATTGGGAGGTGTTTCTATTAGAAGCCTCTAGAGTCAAGGGTTTAAAATTTTGCAGTGAAAGTTTGCTTCGGGCAGATTGTGAACGTACATGGACCTGAAGCGTTTTGACTTTTTTGCACAATAGTATCAAAACTCTTGCTAAATTACACATTTTAAAAAATCTGTTCTAATTATTGAAATTTTTAACCTATAAACACTCATGAAACTTGTTTTTTAAAAATAGTTTCTGTAGGTGAAAGAATTCTTAAGGTAGTCTGTACCCTTTAAATTTGTGAAATCTGAAATGGCTTTTTCTTACGTGCACAGTATACAAAACGCAAAACCCTCTCCTCATTTTTGGCCGAAAGTTTAATTGTACAGTTTGTTACCTAATGAAAAGCTGTGATAAATTAAATGTAAATATTCAGAGACAAGAATATAACAGCAATTCTTAGAGATGCGTAACACAAGTGTATTTGTCTAAATATAACTTTAAATTTGTGCTGTATATTAATGTGTATTGTGGGAAATCATTTGCAAACTTAATAGATTTAAATGGAGCCATTGTCATCTCTAGAAGAAAAAGCATCTTTTAAAAGGGTCAGAGTATATGTAAGTGATGCTTCTTGCAACATTAGACTAGACAGGACTATTGTGTTGGATAAACAATATACTTTTACAGACTGACTAAATAAATTGCATTGGTCATAGCTGATGGAACAAAATATTATTTTTTCTTTTAAATTACTTGTGTTAAAATGGTCTCATTGTTTGTACAATAGGTTTTAAAGGATTTTGGGGAGCAGTTTCAGCTGGTTTAATACATAAGTGCTCTGAAGCAAAATTTCTTCAATCATTCATAACAAATATGTTGTCTCTTGCTTTTACTGAAGATGATGGTTGATTCTGAAAGCAACAGCAATTAAACTATAACATAATTAAAGTTCAAATATTAGGCTCTGAGTAAAACAGTCAGAAAGTTCTGAATTAAGGCTGAAATGTCATCTTTAAAAATTCACTCTATTGTGACAAGGTGCATTCCAAACAGTGCATGATCTGCCTTGTCTTTATTCAGAAACACTGCAGTGGCTGGAGGGGGAAGGCGGTGGGGGTCGGGGTGGGCGCAGGGGAGAGACATAGTTCTGGCCAACATAGCAATCCACAGTCTGGCTGAATGAATGAATGAATGCATGAATGACACTTTTCATGTTACGATCTCAAAGCACTTTATCAGCACTATGTAGCTATGTTCTTACTGAAGTGCAGCCATTACTGGGGGCTGTACATACCTTTGGTTGCAAGGAGAGGACAGATTGTGACTTGGGGTAAAATAAAGTTTTTGAACCCTAAAACTGAATTTTTATAAGGATGCAAGTCCCAGAATGTTGTTTTGTACCAATACACACAGAACTTACAAATATTAAGTTACCTGATGAATCAATATGCTGTTTCATATAGCATGCACAATATATCTCTTTCCCCAGCATATTCGTGTTTCCTTTCTGAAGAGTATCTCAGTTTCTCCTATTTTCATGCTTTCAAGGATTCATGCCAATTTCAGGTTCCAAATTTGTATTTGTATTCTACATTGACATTTTGACCTAGCTCTCCCAGAAGCATATTGATAATTAGGAGGTCTAGGTTTTGTTCCTCACTTTGTTTTGCTGGCATTGTTAATTTGGGCATGTCACAATCTCTTTGTGCCTCAGTTCCCCACATGTAAATAGGATGGCAGTAATTCCTTTGACTATTTAGATTGCAACTCTTAGGGCAAGGAGTGTTTCTTACTTACTATGTGCTTGTAAAATGCCCACAACAAATGGAACCATATCTCTGGGCATGTAGTTCCCCCCATAATAAAAATAATTGTAGTACCTACCTCTGTAAAGAGCACTGGAAACCTTTGCTACAGTCAGCTATAAACGTTAATTAGCCAGCACATTCTAGTCTAAAATATTCCAATTCTTCTGTATTTTATCTCCTTATTTTCAGTTTCCTTCCTCTGTAACCTGAAGCTTCTATCCATTTTGGTCACTGACAGTGTAATCACATCTAACCTTTCACTAATATATGTATCTAGTGCTCATGAAGTGTACATGGTATCGCTTACTCTTCTTGTTCTGACCACTGGAAAATTGAGAGCAAAACACAATGAGCTACATTGCTTCCTCCATCTCTGAGTGAAAGGGATACAAATCTGGCCTTTGCCCTCATAGATAGGATCTCACAAAGTAAGGAATGGTTTCTTTTCCTTCTCCATTCCTCCTATCGAGACAGTCCAGGAGGATAAGATCTAGAAATGGCTAAACTAGATTTTCACCAGCTAGGGATTCCCCTAATCTTCAACTTGCGATCTTGTCCAACTTTGAGCTTCCTTCTGCACACATTGATCATGTCTACACTAGACCCTTCCTTTTGGAAGGGGCATGGAATGAGCAAGTTGGGAATATGCTAATGAGGTGCTCCAGGAATATGCAGCACCTCATTAGCATAACGACAACCGCTCAGGGTTCGAAAGCACCACTTTCGAATTGCGTGCCACCCACGTAGATGGGAACCTTGTGAAAGGACCCTGGACTTCGAAAGCCCCTTCTTCCTATTTGGTTTTAGGAAGCAGGGGCTTTCAAAGTCTGTGGGGTCCTTTCAAAAGGCCCCCATCTACATGGGCGGTGCTTTCGAATTGTGTGTGGCCACCATTATGCTGATGAAGTGCTGCATATTCATGACAGCACCTCATTAGCATCTTCCCAACTCACGCGTTACCATGCCCCTTCCAAAAGGAGGAGAGTAGTGTAGACGTAGCCATTGAGAGCCACAACTTACCCAACGGAGTCTGAGAGTGAAAAGACCAATTGTTAATTCATCTCCTTAAGATGCAGTTTTCCAACAAGACCAATTTGTCTGAAAGGAGTATTTTATTATGATTAATAAATAATATATACAGTGTGGGACACTTCCAGTGTCACCTGGACTATTGAAAGAAGATGCATTCTCTGCCGTTGTGAATTTACAATCACAGCACGTAATAAACCATATGAAAGTTCATCCTCTTAGCCCCGTGGGCATGTTAGGGAAAAATCATTCTTTGAAGTCTTTGTGAAGCAAGTGTGCTTTAAAAGGGATGTGAATAGAGCATGATCATTTGGAAGGAGTGAAACAATACCTTTCCAAGTACGGAATGTGGCGGGAAGATATGAAAAGGATATTCAAGAGGAGCATATTGAATGACAGGAGTAATGCACAGAATCCGAGAACAAGATATATACCTTGTGGGGAATTGAGTAGGCCCTTATAGGTGAAGTTAGACTTTAGGGTTTAAGCACATTTGAGGTTTTCAAAAGTATGTTTCATCAACCACAGGGACTTTGTACTAGAGAACTAAGGGTCTGTGCAGGTCTTATAAGCTCATATCTTCTAGTTATTGCAGTAGTCTCTAAGAACAGAGAAAAAGGTTGAGGATAAATTTAATAGGACAAAGAAGTCATTTCTTGGAAGGGGGTTTAAGGAGTAAGTAGCTTATACATATGGCATAGGGTTTAACTTGGTTTTATTGTGACCTAAACAAGTGAGATATTTTAAATAAACCTATTGGGAGGGATAGTGAGGAGTGCAACCTACCTTAATTTCTGCAGAAATGTGAGGGGTGATTGGAAGTGAAGAGGGAGACAATCAAAAATCATGACATTCCCTCCAAATAATGTAGTGATATTCTTGGTTCCTGACAATGAAACCAGGACACCATTTCAAACAATGGCTGCATGTAACTTTTCCAAGCCTTAAGTACTTTTCTCTGTAGTAAAGCTCTCCAGGAGCAGAAGGACAACCCTTACTTGATCTCTTTAGTAATGTGATTTTATCTGTTCTGTGTGATGTGATTTTTACTCCTGTAGATTGTGTTATGGAATGTAATAATTATTGTATAATCCAGTAGTTATCTATCATGTCCAGGCTGGGATCCCCTTTTCCTCACTAAGGGTGTGACATTTTGGGATCACCCAGGCCAATGAGAGCTTCTGTTACCACTTGTGCCGTAACCTTGGTGAGGCTTCATGCTGTGATGCTATGGCTCAGGTTTCTGACCCTCATCCTTTGCCCACAATTACAAGGTTTCAACCTGGCTTCAGCCAGCATAGTTACAGCTTCTAAGGTCACATCAATAACTTTTCAAGCAATGAATCTCCTGGCTGGACCAAAGATTTAGGACCTTGCAGGGTTGGAAGCCTGAGCCTGGAAGTGTGCACAGCAGTGAAACAGCTCTGCAGCCTGAGCCCTGTGAACTAAAGTTGGCTAGCAGCTGCTACTTTTTCTTTGCTGTGTAGAGCTGTTTTCAAACACAATTTACCTGTTGCCTTTGCACATTTTCCCAACATATCCCCTAAGTGAAGGGAGGATCCCGAGTTTCATAGCTGGTCTTCCGCCCGGAGCTTTGCCCTCAGTTTCTGGTTGCCTTTCACTTCAAACCCATCCTTTTCTAAAAGATTCACAGTTAATTTTTCTTCAGTCTTTATAGATATTCAAAGTGGAGAAATCTGTAATTGTTTCATCGTCGTCCTGCTAACTCCAGTGGCCCATCACTTGTGTCTTCCTGTATCAAGATAGGTGATTGTCATAGTCCTGTCTGGTTGAGGAGGCAGCCCTTGACTAACCACCACCATGCCGAAAAATGAAAGTGGAAGAGAATCCCTGGTTATGAGCACAATATTCTGTATATAAACAAATGCATAAATTCAGTGCTTTTTTTTGTAGTTGTACCTGCCAGTACTGAGTAGTGGCACCTCTGTCAAAATAAATCATTGTGCCCCCGCAGCTGGGGTTTGTGCAGCTGGGGCTGCTGACAGAGCTCTGTGTCCCAGCCAGCTCCCAGCCATGGGACTTCACGTTTCCCCAAGTCCCCATCTGGAGTTCTCATGGCTGGGGCTGCTGACAGAGCTCTGTGTCCCAGCCAGCTCCCAGCCATGGGACTTCAGGTCTCCCCAAGTCCCCATCTGGAGTTCTCATGGCTGGGGCTGCTAGTGGAGCTCTGCACCCCAGCCAGCTCCCAGTCGCAGGGCACAGAGTCCCCACTGCCTCCCATCCTTTGGCAGCCCCAGCTGTGGGAACCACAGTTGGCAGGCAGGGGGACCTTGCCAGCTCCATGGCTGGGATCCGACTGGGGAGCAGATCCCCAACCCAGTGAGAGTCCCATCCATGCCCCCCACCGGCTCTGGCTCATCACTCCTCGTGTGCAACTCCGACTTACCGCCCCCACTGCCATTTCAAGCGCAGCTCACCACCCTTTATGCATGGCCCTGGTTCACCTCCCACCCAGCTCAATGCCCACCCACCCCCATGCACGGCTCCGGCTCAGCTCCACCCCCTCGCCATCTTGCAGTCCTAATCCACCCCAGGCTTAACCCCTCCTACCCCCTCCCACAGCACCACCCCACCACCAGGCTTAACCCTCCCCATCTGCCCCCCTCCCCCACAGCCCCAGGGTTTATCTTTCAAAAGGAGCTCCAGGTGCTCCTGCTTCTTCCCCATCTGTAGAATGTGTGTTCCACCAGGAAAAAAAGCTGCTCTCCGACTTACACAAAATTCGAGTGGGAACACAACCCTCACATAACTCAAGGGACTACTGTACAAGCTTTCATGAAACACATTACTAAACACACTTCTATAACACAGTAATGCAGTATGCAATCAGTTGCTTTGACTGCTTGTTTTTGGGATTTAAACCTGCTGAGTTCTCCCCTTGGCATGTCTGGACCTTGGCTTTCTCAAGGACCATCCCAGGATCTCTTGGACATTTGTCTGGGGCTCCCTTCTCATTTAGCTACATGGGAAGAGCAGGGTGGTTGCAATCAGTTGATACTGGTTTTTGACCTCTCCAGGCATGTCCTATCAGTGATAGCAAAACAGGAATCTCAGCATATAGGACACTCATACCAGAAAAATTAAAAGCTGGGCAAAAGAAGACACCTCTGTGATTTCAGCCAGTTGTACTCCAAAGCACTGGCCTCTTTTAAATAGCTGTTTTTGAACACCCGCAACTGTCTAATGAATTTTTCAGGTGACTGCATCTTTGGAGAAAGAATCTGCTTTGACTTCTTTGTTGTCTTCTCACTCAAACAGATCCCAACATCCCAAAATACAGAGTGCAATGTTTCCCTTAGTACAGGAGGTATTGCAGTAGTGTGGTGATAGAAAAGGGTTCACGGAACTGCCATGTGGTAAAAGTAAAAATGTTTGTATTTGCAAGTTTTCACATGAAAAATTAAATATGTTTCTTTAGTAAAGATGGATGCTCGGTCTGCAAAAGAATCAATGGGCCCTTCTTTAAACTTCTGTCAGCAGGCGCTCTTATCTTTTACTAGAGTAGTTAGAATACTAGGACAGCTTGGCCTGAGTCCACCAGAGGAAGTCAGCCTGCAATCCATAGAAGTGGGGAGAAATAGGGAATGGCTGCAGTGGTATTACTGCCTGCAGTGTAAGGAGCATAACCTGTAATCCAGGTTAATTCCACTTGAGGCCAAAGCTGGAGACCCAAAAAAGCCAACTGCTCCCAGAAGAGCTGGGTCAAAATGTTGGGCAGTTGGCTATAATAAAATTGCAAAATGAAAGAATTTCCAAATGCCCATATTTGCAGGAGCAGAGTCCACAGGGCCTTCACTGAGATGAATAGAACTAGTTCATATCTCAAATTTATTCTTGCAGGCTCTCAGCATCACTGAAAAGATTGATTTTTGGGGCATGTTTTCAAGGGTATTTCCATCACTATAAGGGCAAGTCTTTTCAGTGGGTTTTTTTGAACATACACATGGTCAGAGACACACCTAGACCTGAAGAGTTTACAGCCAAAACAATGAGATGGGGAAAGCAAATATTAATTCACATGTATCTGTGGAGGAAAAAAAAAGAAATTAAATGATCTGCCCAAAGTAACACAGTAAGTCTTGAATCCCACTCTTAATCATGAGACTATTCCTTCCCTTTGTTCATCGTATTTAAGGTGTTGCTATTTGTAGTGGAGGCATATTTGTTGTTGTTGAATATATTTATAGTCATAACAGCTTTGACATCATTAGCTGGACAGACAGGTGAGTGTAGGACTCAGTCCCAGAGCCTAGGGACTGCCCCACACCCCATCTTATTCTAAAGTCGAGGTAAGGCAAATACTACTGTGATGCCACCTGAAATTTCTCGGTGGTGACAGGTGCAGAACAAGGAGCAGTGGTCTGAAGTTACAGAGGGAGAGCTGTAGGTTGGATATTAGGAAAAACTATTTCACCAGGAGGATGGTGAAACACTGGAATGCATTACCTAGAGAGGTGGTAGAATCTCCATCCCTAGAAGTTTTTAAGTCATGGCTTGACAAAGTCCTGGTTGGGATGATTTAGTTAGGGTTGATCCTGCTGTGAGCAGGGTGTAGGACTTGATAACCTCCTAATTTCCATTCCAGCTCTAGGATTTCACAATTCTATTCTGTGACCTCACATCTATATTCTCCCCTGTATATTTTAATGTATACTAAAGTTAAATATTAGAGAAGCACTAAGCTACTTTCAAAAAGCCAAGTTTATGAATTGTCCTAAACCTTCACGAATCCTGTTTAACCAAAGGGAAATTTCTCAAATCAGTTTGGATCAGCGTGTTTCCTATCTGTTCAAATGCTTCTGATGCTGCTGGTGGTCCGCCCACAACGAAATATAACTCACAAAATTAACAGTATGGTGAGATCTCAGCATCTTCACTGCTGGCAGCATCTTCTGGGCTGAATGCCATCCTCAAATGTCATGCATCCTGGGGTTTCCCTGGGGTTAGAAGTGTTCAGTGTGTTCTGGGTTGCCACTGACCCAGAGAAGCCCTGAAATACTTGAGTTAAAAATGGCAGGAGGCCCAGCGGCGAATTCCAGACTTGCTGAAATCCCATTATGGATTGGTAGACTATCAACAGAGGTGGTGAAGTCTGTTAGGGAGAAAACAGACCTACAGTTAGATCAGAGATGGAAGATGGATGAAAGGAAGGATAAAATAATCAAAAAGGGAGTGAGGTTTCACCACTGGGCCCAGGCTAGGGGTAGCAACCAGAGCTAATAGCATCCAGAAGGGGAGATTGGGTAGGTGTTTGGTGATGGATTGGGAAGAAAGAGGTAGTAAATCTGGGGAGCTTTGCTGCAACACTTTCATATAATTCAGTAAGTAATGAGGACTGGTGGAGTGAGCATCATAAGGTCCACAGCAGTCTGACGACGACAACCGTAATGGGCTGCTGACTACTACGAATATAGTGATTCTCTGCCTAAATGCAGTGTATATGAGTCACTTGTGTTGTTCCTCACTGTTTGTGGGCAGGTTCTCTCCCCTTCTCCTGTAAGCCACCTATGTACCTCTCTATATACACTTTATGCACCATGAGAGGATGTCTGTCATTCAATGCCCCCAGAACACAGTGTTACGTCCTCTCTCAAATTTTTTTGAAGTGTAATCACGGGCAATGTTACTTAAACTGGCACTTCTTCCATTAGTAGAATCTTGTTGTTCAAAGTTCTCTTAATTTTCAATATTTCTTTAATTTTTTTCAAATAAATTATTAATCATTATTCTTGTAAATTATTAATTCTTGTAAATTAAACAAGATTTACTGTAAATTAGTGAATGGGCTGATTAAAAACACTCTGCTGAACATTGCGGTATTGGAAAGTGTAAAGAATCTTTTTAGAGACAAAGTGTTGTGTTATTTTTGTTTTTCCACCAAACACATTACAAGGCAGTGAAGCTACTGATGAAACTGTGTGTGTTTTAAATAAAGAGTATAAAGAACTTTCAAAAGGAATTGTCTGGTTTTTTTATGCTTGCGTCTTAAATGTTTTCGCTTCTAATAAAATGAAATGCAAAATTCAGACAGTTCTAAATATTTAACTGTTTGGACCCAAAACAGCAGTAATGACTTATATAGTTCTTAACTATTCTTAGCAGCTGGTAACACAGGCATATGGTTATTGTGGTTTTTATTGTTTTGCTTGAGCATAGACTCCCTCTTCAGAGTAATGTAGGTAGTGCAGAGGACCTAGGCCTTTGGTCTTGATCACAGAGGCTGTGTGTGTGTCTGCACGTGCATGTATTCACACTTGAACGAAAGAAGGGAAAACATATTAGACTGAAATTTTGCATTTCAAGTTTCAGCCCCAGGAAAATGTACAATCTCTCCATGTAAAGGCTGTAATATACAGGCTCCAATTAAACATAATACCAATGCAAAATTCTGGTATACAAACAAAAGTCAAAAAGTGATGCCCCCTCACCCCAGCATGCTGGTTAGTTACGGAATTTCAGTTTTAATTTACAGCAGGGACTTCGAAATCCTCTGTAATCAGTTGGTGACTCTCTATGTGGGTGACCACTCAGTATCAGCAAGTACTGGCACAAATAAAGCACTGTAAAAAAGCTCACACACCTATGCACATAGATTATGGTGATTATGGATTACACACACATACACACACACACTCTGTGTGTAAAGTATATTTATATACTGTAAGTATAATAAAGAAGAATGAACAGAGTGTTGAATCTGGACTTTGTGAAGTTGATCCATGAAGTAAAAATTGTCACTGGGGAATAGTATTTCCTGTAAGCTGAGCGCTTGGGCAGCCACCCAAAAGAGAATCACGTGCCACCCAGCTGATTAGCAGAGTGCCCACAGCTAGCAGCATGTATTTCTACTGCTGGTGCATATCTGTACATGCCTTGGTGAATATAACAAAATTTATTCCACCCATGGATGAAAAAATTAAAGGGAATACTGCTATGGACCGGATTATGCAATGGATGCCCAGACTTAACCTTTCATAGGCTCCGTAAAGACATTTCTCTGTTTTTGCTTTCTGATTGTTAATTTTCTTTTGTTAGAATGAGACGTGAATGAATTCCACTGTAGTGAAAAGACATGCTTTATATACAAAGAAAATAAAATCAGATTTGTAGATCCATCCTTAGGGTCATATTCTGCCTCTCCTTACACACCCATCAAGTCCCTATCAGAAGACCTCAGGAGGACTGCATAAATGCAAATGAAGGAAGAATTTGGCACTTAGTCCTCTCTTTAAACTTGTGCTTTGGGGGGGATAATTTTTAGAACAAGACATTTAGAAAGGAACAATGGCTCCATTCTCTTTCTTTCTCTGTGTATTAACTTCAGCTTATAACTTTATTTTACATATTCCTAGTGAGCAATATTTGAGAATTATTGTATTTCCTTTGGGAATTCTATTCTTGGGGAGAATTTTGTTTTAAATGTTATATTCTATCCAAAAATTGAATGGGTACATAGATGGGAAAGGATTACACTAATGAAAAAGTGCATCATGAACTTTATGGGCTGTGTCTACATGTGCCCCAAACTTCGAAATGGCCATGCAAATGGCCATTTCGAAGTTTACTAATGAAGCGCTGAAATGCATATTCAGCGCTTCATTAGCATGCGGGCGGCAGCCGCGCTTCGAAATTGACGCTTCTTGCCGCCGCGCGGCGCGTCCAGACGGGACTCCTTTTCGAAAGGATGCTGCCTACTTCGAAGTCCCCTTATTCCCATGAGCTCATGGGAATAAGGGGACTTCGAAATAGGCGGGGGCCCTTTCGAAAAGGAGTCCTGTCTGGACGCGCTGCGCGGTGGCAAGGAGCGTCAATTTCGAAGCGCGGCTGCCGCCCGCATGCTAATGAAGTGCTGAATATGCATTTCAGCACTTCATTAGTAAACTTCGAAATGGCCATTTGCATGGCCATTTCGAAGTTTGGGGCATGTGTAGACACAGCCAGGGTGTCCTACTAACACTAGTCTGAATTACTTACACCTGTTAGCAAAGTCTGTGTAATTCTTTGTATCACAGGACCACTTATTTTTGCTCTAACGTATTCTTACGTTTTTACTGGAATACTTTTGTCTTGATGATTAAATTAGTAAAACCTGTACAACTACGCTAATAATTATTAATGTTTTAAAATGTCTAGCAAAGCATCCGTGAAGTTTTCCTGGCATACAATGTATTAGTCCTACATTATTTTTATATGTTTTTGTTTTGAAAAGAATACAAAATGTTTGCCACTCCAAACAGATGGTTTAATCAAGAGCTGAACAAAAAGCACCCTAAGCATTTTTATTGATGCAAGAGATGGGTAGTATCCCTGTACTTGGGCAATAGCTCAGTGTGTAGGCTTATAAAGCTTTAAAAAAAAACAGACAAAACAAAAACAAACAAAATTACTTCAGCTGGGGGTGGGGGAGGGGAATTGGTCTTTATTTGTCTTTGCAAAGCTCAGCACTTATCCGCAACCCAAAAATAAGTAGCTCTGTGTACCTAAGGGAAAGAATTAATTTCAGGAATATGAAATATTTGTTTTGAGATTTCAGGGACATAATGATCCATTATAAGATGATTTTTAAAATTCTGAAAAACCCATCAATAATGCCCCTTTATTTTTTGTAATAGTAGGGCTTCCCTGCAAACTAATTGGAATCTTGAGACAGCTGTGCCCTGTCAGGCCCACCAACAGCGGTCGGGAGAGGTGGGCAGAGGAAAGAGGCAGTTGCCCCTGGGCCTGGCATTTCAAAGGGGTCTGGAGCGCCAGCCGTTGCTTTTGTTACTCTAGTAGTGGTGATGGCTGGAACTCCAGCCCCTTTGAAACTCTGTGGCTGCGCGACTTCAGCTGTGTGCCTCTGTCAGGGAGTGGGGGAGGCCTGGTCCCATGGTCTGAGTGGTGCTGAGAGCTGACTGCCCTTGGTCCTGCCCTTTCAGCTCTCGGCCCAACCCCTTTCAGGGTGCAGATCCAGGCCCTCCTCCCAGCTTCCCCTGGGGCCTGTGGAAACTGTTTGTGTTGCTGTATCCCATATTTCTCTAATCTTAACCATGCCAAATCTCCATCTCCAGTGTCACTTCCATCAACTCTGTAACTGGCCTCAGGGGGCCACTGTTGAGTGACATGAAGTGCTCCCTTTCATGTAGGGGTCACATGACTTAGTTAAGGAGTATTAAAACCCTGTGCTGGCTCAGGGAAGGACCAAGCAGGGTGGGGTGTTACCAGCACTTTTTGCTGTGTTTTTGTTTCTGTCATAAATCAAAAATTGTCTAGTGGTTAATGAATTCTGAGGAGATAATAAAACTGCTTATACATGGTTTAGGAGTATTCAAAGACCTGCTCTGTTCCTCCTCTTCACTCCTGGGTTACATTTTCATTTTAATGCTGCAGCAAAATTCTTAAACAGGGAAGTGTATCTGTCCACAGAAAGATTTGTTTAAAGGGCTTTAGATAACTTTAGTGTTTTAAACTAAATTTGCATCTTACCCATGATTTGACTATGTTTCCAGATGAGAACATCTTTTTCCTGCCAAATGCAAGCCACAAAGTGATGATGCAAAGTTAAATTGTCTGGTTCAAGTCCAGTTTGGCTGAGTTAACCCCCTTCCCATGAGAGGCCCTAGATTTGTGTTTTGGTTTGTAGTGATATAATCTTTCTCAGCCAAAATTTGACTTCTTAGGGTAGGTTGGGTTTAGTCAGCCCTCATTTGTTGTCATTGCCACCTTGTGGATTACAAATGATATTGGTCTTCAGCAAACTTCCATTTAATTTTGGCTCTTTTATTGCAGCCACACTTTGGCAGTAGTGTATTAGAGTTCTTCACCAAAAAGATCTTCTACTTTGCTCTGCGACACCTCATTTTTCCACTCACAGTTCATTTATGATTCTGATGAGAGTGTTTTTTCAGGAAACACACATTTCACTTTTTGACCTAGGAGCATCTGTTAGAATTTTTTTTAATACTACTTTGGCATTCTGCAAGTGTTAATGTCTTTCATATCTGTTTAATGCTATTTAGGGATATTTATGATCACCTCTTGGTTACTTGGGGTAAAGTGTGTTGCAATTTTTTTCAAACAGACAGGAAAGCATTCATATGAGGAAACAGATTGCTTTAAACATGTGCTTCCTGTGACAGTAAAAAGAACAAATTGGATTTAACACTGTGTAATGAATGCATAAATGTGTACATTTAAGCTTTTAAAAGCATTAAATTTGGTTCTGGTCTAAACAAAAATCAAGAGTCACTTGTTAAAGAGGAGCAAAGTGGATTCAGAGCACGTACAACCAAACCTGTTTGTATTTCACAACACCGTTTTGATACAATTCCCCCTTTCAAATCGAGATCTTTTTCCCTGCCTTGCTCTTAGATTGGAAAGTTTAGTCTTTAAGAGCCTCTTCCCTGAGAACTGTCCCATTATGCATTACAGAAATGAAACCACAGAAGGAAAATGTGGTTTTAAAGTTCTAGTTATTAAAAGCACAAAATAGAGACCCAACATCAGACATTTATATAAGAACACAAAGAAAATACAGATTACATATAACCCAAAGTAATACAAATTAGGGCATGTACTGTCATATTAATGTCTTATGTTTTAGTGAGTTGGTTTGCATGGGCTGTGTCTGACCTATAGTAACCACTGAGGTTCACCCCATCCTTGTTCCCCCATGCACTGCCCCTTGTCTACACCTTGAAGACTCTGCCTCATACCCACCATCCTTTATTCAAAAAAAACTGGGCAGAGGACCTCTTCCCCCTCCTTCCCCTGGAGCATCTGTCCTTTGGGGGCAGCTGATTCTTACAGTACACCCTGAGGTACTAATATTAAAACAGATTACTTAGAGTTGCACAGCAGGATAGTGGGTTTTTTCGCCGACATGCATGAACTAGAATGGGCAGGCTGCAGCCAGCTTGGCATCAAAGGCTACGTCTACACGTGCCCCAAACTTCGAAATGGCCATGCAAATGGCCATTTTGAAGTTTACTAATGAAGCGCTGAAATGCATATTCAGCGCTTCATTAGCATGCGGGAGGCAGCAGTGCTTCGAAATTGATGCGACTTGCTGCCGCGTGGCGCGTCCAGACGGGGCTCCTTTTCGAAAGGGCCCCGCCTATTTCGAAGTCCCCTTATTCCCATGAGCTCATGGGAATAAGGGGACTTCGAAGTAGGTGGCTTCCTTTCGAAAAGGAGCCCCGTCTGGACGCGCCGCGCGGTGGCAAGGCGCATCAATTTCGAAGCGCTGCTGCCGCCCGCATGCTAATGAAGCGCTGAATATGCATTTCAGTGCTTCATTAGTAAACTTCGAAATGGCCATTTGCATGGCCATTTCGAAGTTTGGGGCATGTGTAGACATGGCCAAAGTGGGTTAAAGGAAGCCGGGGAAACAAAATCAGACTGTGACTAGAGTAGCGGCCAATGGCCAACCTCCTCCCCCACAACCCTTACACTGGGTTATAATGAACATGATTAGTTTTTTTTTTATTTTTTAAACATGAGCAAGAGTTCAGTGCCCAGGAAACAGCCTCAAAGCACTTACTGTACTTTCTCATGCTGCCGAGCCATACCTCGTTTCTTTGGGGTACTTTAGTTGTTCCAGCATACTGCCAGTACAACATACACAGTGTATATTGTAACTGAACTTTTCACTGGAAAGATGACCAGAAGGGAGTCTAGGCACATTGCTGGGTTTTCTAGCATATTTTTAAGAAAATAGAAAGTGGCATAACGTTGCAAAGAAAGACCCTATAAAGACAGTAGATGATTCCAAAGCCAGAGCTTCAAGGATTCAATATACATTATTTAAAATGCCTCTTTTGTTTTTGTTTTTTTTCTTTTTCTTGAAGATACACCTGGAAATGAATTAAAGACAATTTCCACTCCATGGGTTCCCTCACTCATTTTGTTTTCTATGTTTGTAGAAAGCAGCTTCCAAAATGTGAATTAGCTAAATTGTTGTTATTAAGGAGAGTGGGCCTGTGTGTCTGCTGACTGGCCACCAGATCGTTTTCTACGCCAGGTCTGAAAATGCCACCATAGTCATTTGTATGAAAATAGACATGTATTCTGCATGAATACAAATGTTGCAAAATGACCAATTTCTGACAATGCTGAAATGCTTTGCAGGCTCTAGTAGTTAGGATAAATATGATTCTCTCAAAGTCTTCGAAGATGTGCAATAATTATCAAACAAATTGTGTTCTAACCCTTTCTTCAGCTCGATTCTGACATGAAATTAAAACACCTTTTATCATTCTACAGTATTTAAGCAAATATTTTTGAACCATCTCCATGCAACAGGTTTCCAAAAGACTAAAAGTATGTTCCAGGTTTCTAAAAAACTTCATTTTTCTTACATTTTAAATGTTCTGTTTGTGCAAAATTTTGAGAATCACCATAAGGGCTTCTTTGCATTTTTAATTTAGTAACTAACATATGAATAAATTTGCATATTAATTAGTTGCAGATTAAATCATGCATACATAATTGCCTCCTTACTGTGTTTAATGTTTGTCAAAATCTCCAGCCTGGTTTGATGGATGTCGTATGAAAGATTACAATTTGGTGTACCCTTGGAAGTATTTACACCAATAATGGAGGATTCTTAATAACAGAATTCTCTAGTTATATACAGTTACTAATAAATGTGCAAGAGAGGTGCATGTCCCTTTTGACTGGATTTTTTTCCTTGCACCAAGTCATTTACTATTCATAATCATTAATGCATCTCCTAATTATACAGCATATGTCTGTTAACCATTTCATTGCCAATCTACGGGCTGCACTATCTGAATTTTCAGGATGTGTGTGATTTTGAGACAATGTTCTTCAATCACTTTGCCTCAAATATTAGGTGTCCCTGCTGCTTTGTATAGCTTGTGATATTCTTAGGAAAAGCTTAAAATGCATGATCCACTTTTTATTTGATTTTGATTCAAGAAATGAACTGCACTTAATTAATGGCTGAAGGGTTCTCTACAGTGGCCAATGCAGTAAACAATCAAGGGCATTCCAAGTGCAAAAATATTAAATACTCGAAACTTCCCTAAAATGCATCTCCCTTAAAATGAGAAATACATTACAAAAAGAGAGTTAGCTGTGTTACTCTCATAATTTTAGCAGTGAATTTGCATCCACATAAGTCTGTCAGAGGGGCTGCAGAACTGGAGCAATATTGTTATCTTAACTGACCTCTATGTGCTGAGGTATTGCATCTCAGATAGCTTTCCGTGGGAGGGACCTCAGCTTGACAGGTTACATACTGAGTGCTGTACCTATGTGGTGCCTAATGCAGCTAGATTCACAAGAAGACTTAGGCATCTGCCATTTTAGATTGCTATGTTCAACATTTAGCTGCCAGTGGCATTCCCAAAAGCCCCACTCAGTTACTGCTTTACACTGGCTGCACTACAGTTCCTCACGTTGCCCAAATGTCAGTGTCTGAGTGTGCATGTAATCACCTAACTCCTGACACCACCCAGCAGTTTGGTGCCTTGCTCAGGCTTAAGTTCATACTGGCCAAAGAGGAAAGCTGAGCCCCATTTCTGGGTGACTGCCTCACCCATGAGGCTACAGGTTATGGGAGCAGAGGGCACTACCCTCTTCTCTTTCTTTAAAGAATTTTCTTGCAAAAACAAATTGTGTTGCTACTTAATTCCAGGAGAGGGCTCATGGCTGAAAACACAAAGCAGAGTTTGATGGTGCCTTCTGACCTAGACTAACTCGCTGTGAGTAACTGCACCCTTCTCAGGGAGCCAACTACCTAGTCTAGCTGACTCCCTATTCAACATTCTGGCTTTTGTGAATCCCATCCACAGGCACTTAGGTCTTACCACATATTGCACAGGGAGTCTGGGCACTTAGTTCACGTTTCTGAATTCCACTAGGCAGCAGGGTGCCCTCACAGGGCTGATATGCCCACCCTCCTTCAGAGAGGGACCACATACTCTATGGCCCCACAGTTGGGCTCAACACAATGTGACTCAGTAGTCTAGGTCATTCCCCCATATTCCTACCTACCAAGACAAATGTGGCTGGGTAGCCAGAATCCCCAGCAAAGCCCCTCAGTCTCACATCAATGTGATCTAATGGTCAGACTCAACAACAACACTCTCCTTCTCAGGGCAGTACAGTCTAGCACCCAAGTCAACAACAACATCCCTTCTCACAGGGTGTCAATGCCCTTGTCTCACATGGCAGTGTGGCCTAGCAGCCAGAATCTATAACAACAGAGTGCAGGTTCACCAACTCAGGAGGCAGTGCTGGTCAGGGTAGGGAGACCTGGCCCCGTCCTCTCCACTGGGTCCCAACCCAGGGCCCTGTTGGTGGTGGGGTTGCCTGCCACCAGTTTGCTGGGGCTCCTTCTGAAACTCATGAAGCTGTTCCGGTAAAGCTACCTTTCCCCACAAAACTCCCCTGGGTCACTTCCTGACTGCACAGGTCTTTCGAGCTCCGGGTTCTCTGTCTCCCAGCAGCATCTACATCAGTCTCCCCTTGGCTGGCATTGGCATCCTGGTGTGCAGGTGGCTCATCAGGAGCTAGTGTGGCATACCTTGGTCCATCAGCAGTCAGCCCAGACTGGGCTGCTTTGCAGGCCTTTATACCTGGCCTCCAGCTGGAGAGTACCCAGCAGAGCTTGGCGTGGGTGGGTGGGAGGAGGTGGCTTCTCAATTAAGTGAGCAGGGTTAACTTTTGCCATACCATCGTAGGGTTAATACATCCCCTCACAGGCGCCTCAAAAGTAGGTAATGTGATGCCCAGCATTGCAAAGTCCCTTTGTGAATTTAGCCATAACTGAGAGCTTGCATGTAAACAATCCCCCTCACTTCCCTGGTCCTGAAGCTTAATTAAATTCCTATTTAAAAGCTTATGGGGACTGTTTAACTTATGTGCCATACTGCCACAGCCCCAGACCTCCTGGGTGTCCAAGGAGCTGGGCTGCCCCACTGCAGCCCCAGACTTTGTGGGCAGCCAGGCTGCCATGCCAAGGCCCTAGCCCTCCCAGGGAGCTGGGATTCTATGTCACTGCTCCAACCTCCCCTTGTCACCAGCGAGTGTAGGTTGTGTGAGGAAGGCTCTGCGTTCCCTTGCCTACATTACCTGCCGCCCCTGCATGTGAGTTTGAGTGTTTTGGGTGCCCTTTAACTTTTGTCAGTCATGAGGGCTAGAAACTTTTTTAATGAGAACTGATAGTCCCCTGTAATTACAGCATTCCTGAATCTGAAGGGATGGGGAAGGAAAGTAGTTATTGCGTGACCCATGATGACATCCCAACAGCGGGCACAAGTGAATTTAGCAGCAAATGGCATGTTTCTCTTTCTTCTTCCTTGTCTGACCATGTATTGTCTGCTAAAAAATTCAAAAAAAGCAGCTTCAAAGGATTTTGAGATCTCACATTTTAAGATAAAATTTGACATTTACATGTGTAAAAATAAGTGTTTAAATGCAATTTTGAACAATCAAAGGGAGCGTAGTTTAGTGTAAAGAAACAGGGCCAGAAGTCAGAATACTGGAATTCTTCCTCTTCTGTCATTCACCTGCTCTATGGTTTTCCAGCAAGTTATTTCACCTCTCTGGGACTGAGTTTCCCTTCCCACTTTTTGGTTTGTAAATTTAAACAGGGACTATCTTACTTTGCTCATACATTGCCTAGCAAGGTAGGGTGGCAATTTTGTTTAGGTCTACTAGGCTCTTCCACAATACAATTCTTTTTTTAAAAATGTGGCATTTGCATGTCTGCTTTTGAAAATGGCCTTCTTTCAGTTATTTTAATGGGGGATTTTTTGGTTTTGTTCATGTTTGCCTGTGCGTACACACACATGCATTTACAGTGGTTTTACTGTGTACGTTTTAGTATACTAAGCATGCACATATTATTTACATATACATGGTGGGTATTTAATGTAATAAAATGTGACCCAAATTACTCACAAAACAGTATTCTTTTTTCAGAAGATACATAAATTTGACATCTTTATTCCAACTGGAGTGTTTCTAAGAAATATTTCAGCATAAAGTCCTACTGAAATACAGGTATAACTACTCTTTTTTTCCAGCAGATTTTTATGTGGTAAAAATAAAGTGTAGTGGAACTACTGCCCAAAGACCGTGGTGATGTTTGCTCTAATCTCAGACATATGTAAACCGCATAATACTAATTTTCTCGCCCTGTACAATTCAGTATTGTTGCTAAAATACAAGGGAAAATGCACAGGAACAAGAAAACTGTAATACCAGGATGCATTCAACAAAATTGACTCTGTATTTGCCGATGCAGCTCATATCAAAATCACTGGGTTAAATTCAGCTGTGATGTAAATGCTAATAGGGATTGTGTATTTGGAGCACAATACGGTGTACTGGGCGTTGTTATAACTGGCTAACTAAAGAAACTTGTACCAATCCATCATTCAGAGAGTGATCAAAATATTTGCCCTGCTTTAATTTAAACCCACACCATGCCCCACCCTCTAAAGTTTTGATTCATTCAGGGCACCAATTCATGTGCTTCCCATTGATGCCAGAGCTGAATTTTGCCTTCAAGGAATACCAGGTGGGTGTAATTTGTATATATTGTGAACACCAGCTGGATGGCAAATCAGTGCTAGTTTATAGCACTGTTTACACAACTGCTGAATTTACTTCAGCTTTAGCATGCAATAGGCTAGAATCCTGTGTCTAAGAACTTAATACTGCACATTCAAGGGCCGAAATGATCTTAAGTGGTGTTTGGAATTGTCTTTGCAGACACTGTTGAATCAACTACTTCAGCCGAGAAAGAAAAAGTCTTTATCTGACACACTTTTTCCTCAAGATTTTATTCTGTGGGTTTTTAGGATGTATTACTTATGACCAGGAAAAAAGGGAACAATTGTTTAACAGAAATTAAAAAAGAAAGCAAGAAAACAAACCTAGCAGCCCACCACAATAACAACTTCAGGTAGAGTTCTACACCTTTAAAAAAAAAAAGGGCCTTTCTGACTTATTTTCAAGCTTCAGTTTCCATAGTTTCCTGCAGACCTTCTGAAAGCCGTATTGTTCCTCCTCCTCTCCCCATTCTAATTTGCTGTTTTGCCTTGTAATCCTGCACCAGGTTCATGCAGCAAGTTCACTCCTTGGAATACTAGCAGGACTCTGAATCCTGTCACACCATGCTAATGTAAAGCCTCTGGGAGTATAAATACCAAAAAGGGAGAGAAGTTATGTGGTTTAATTACAGTGGGGTACAACTGGAGCAATGACATAAAAATAAGAGAAGAGGAATTTGGTCTAAATTCCAGGTAAAACTTTCTCATAGCAAGATGTGTGAGGTGGTTGAATAGATGAAGCAAAGGGCATTTTTGTATGAGATTGTTAAAATTAGAATGAATGAAATATGAGAAAGTGTACCAGGTTCCGCTCATATTTGTTGTCATGCCCCATGAGTGGCATGCGTCTTCATGTCCCCTTAGATACCATTACAGAAGTTCTTTTGCTCAGTGAGAGAGCCTGACTTCATTCCTCTGAGCTTGTCTTTCTTCCTCTTCAGCATTTCTACCTTGGCTTAGTCTTCAGGAGTGCCTAAATATGGATGCTCCTAAATATCAGGTTCCCTTTCCTTTATAGTCAGTTCCGAACTGTGAACAAGGACAACAGAAAATTTATGATCCGATGCACCTTTATCTCCTGATCCATAGCGAAAAGATACTTAGGCTCCGTCTGCACTATGAGATAAATTCAAATTTATTAATATCAATCTCATAATGCTGGATTTTATAAATTCGAATTTGACTATCCTCACCTCCCCAACGTGCTTCTCACAAAGTCCACTTATTGCTGCCACACTCAATCAGCAGTGCATTGTGGGAACGTATCCTACAGTTCTTCATCGAGTGTCCCCGTGGGTGCTCCACAATAGGTGTTGGGCTCGCCTGGCGCCGCAGATCAGAATTCTTCCAGCAGTTTCTCCTGGATCGCGCATGTGCCAGTGCGTGCCACTCCCCTGCGCACCCCCGGCCACGTGCGCGATCCGGTCCCCGCCAGTTCCTTCTCAACCGCCATCGGCTGCAGACGGAATCCGCTCAGGCTACAGCCAGAGTCAGATTAGATAGTGTTTCTACGTGTAAATTGTTGGTTTCTTCCGGTTAAAAAAAAAAAAAAAAAAGGGAGGACAAAGAGAATATCAACAAAAAATATATATATATAATAAAAAGAGAGAGAGGAGCGGAGAAGAAGAGTGGACGTAAGGCCAGTAGGCCGCCCGCTACCCTGCAGGCTGGTGTCCGCGATTCGGGTAAACGGGCACGGGTTAAGTGCTAAGTACCCTATTAACAGTAAAAGACTCACCACGATGGCCTCTTCAGGTTTTAAAAAGTGTGAGTCTTGCCGTGAAGTTATGCCGGCCTCCGATGGGCACAGTGAATGTATCTGATGCCTGGGGGAATCACACGTTACCCAGAAGTGTTCCCACTGTGCTAAGCTCACACCCAGGGCCAGGAAAGACAGAGAAATGCGTCTTAAAATGCTCTTGTTTGACAAGGCCCTCCAGCCGGACTTGCCGGAGAGGCCTCAACCAGAAGGGTCCTCTGGGTTCCACAAGAGGAAGGCAGCTTCTTTGACCCCCTTGGTGCAGAAACGGAGGAAGCTCTCCCCAGCTCGATCCTTGCTGGTGGTTTCAGCGAGTGGGACGGGCGGAGCACACAGCCCCCAGCTGCATACTCAGGCAAGCGGCAGTGCGGCAGCGCACGTGGCAGAGGCTGAGCCTCCGGTTACAAAACAGCCGGCACATGCAGCGCCTAGAGCGTCGGCCAGGCTAGCGCCGGAACCAGCGGCACCGCCCCGCGGCACCAACGGTGCAGGGCCAACAGGCACGGAGCCTGCAGGCACCGGAGGACATTACCCGTGCGGCACCGCAGCTGAGCGGGCTGAGCGCAGCGCCGACAGCGGAGCCGAGATCCCCGGCGCGGGAGGGGGCGGTGCCAGCCCTGCAGGGGAGGGGAAAGGCAAGAACAAAAACCCAGCACCGCAGCCCTTCTCCGGACAGGGCTGCGCTGCTACTGACAACAAGCCCTCCCCCTGTGCTACACACACCACCCAGAAGGCCTGGGTCTCCACCGGCCTGTCCAGAACCTCCTTCTCCATTCCTCCAACCAATGTCACCATGGCTTGGGCCACCTTCACCCTTTCTGGGATTGGATCCCCTGGAGTACTACCACAAACCTGTTTCACCGCTGTGTCATCGCGGAGGTCTCGCTCTCCCAGACATCGGGGGTACACACCCCGAGAGTGGTCCAGGTCTCCATCCCCGGACCCGTGCCCATGCTGCCACGATCGTTCTTATCATGCTGGACACAGACACCGCAGGCCTATGCCCAGGGCCAAGTCCCCCCTGGCCGTCCAATACCCCCGGGGGCACTCTCGATTGGGGATGGAAACAGTTATCTCAAGGGGAGTTAATTTTAGAACCCCGAGACTTTCCTTCGCAATCCTCCAGCGAGCAGGTGTATCATCGGCCGCAGGAACCTGAGAGTTCGAGGGAGGTTTATCCTAGTGGTTCCTCCTCATCCTCCCCAGATGAGGCCATGGCCCCTGAGGATGTTGCTCCCCTGGATGACCTCAAACAGTTCCAGGAGCTGTTTAAAAGGGTGGCTTTCACGCAAGGCATTCAAACGACAGAAGTGCAGGAGAAACATCACAAACTCCTGAAATTTGAGACCCCCGGCTTCATCCAAAATTGCTATCCCGCTGGACGAAGCCATTATGGAGTCAGCCACCACCATATGGCAGACTCCGGCCTCCGCCCCGCCTATGAACAAGAGAGCGGATAAGAAGTACTTCGTCCCGGCAAAGGGCATGGAGTTCCTCTTCAGTCACCCACAACAAAATTCTTTGGTGGTCGAGTCGTCCCAGCAGAGGTCAAAGACTTCTCAGTACAAATCGCAGGGATCAGACAAAGATGCCAAGAAGCTAGAGATGTTTGGCAGGAAGGTATATTCCTCTTCTACCCTGCTACTGAGAGTGACAAATTATGCGGCACACCTAGCGAACCATAATTTTGATAATTACTCCAAGCTTACTTCTCTCATGGATTCACTTCCGGAAGATAAGAAGCTGGTGTTAAAGGCAATTGTGCAAGAGGGCTATGCAGCTTCGAGAACGGGAGTCCAGATCGCCCTGGATGTGGCAGATATGGTGGCATGCTCAACGGCTACAGCAGTGGTCATGCGTAGAGAATCTTGGCTCCAGACATTGGGTATCCCAAGGGACCTACAGGAGAAGATCGTGGATCTTCCCTTTGACACGCAAAAGTTGTTTTCAGACTCAACCGACTCGGTCCTCCACTCTAGTAAGGACTTGAGAGCTACACTTAGAACCCTGGGTATTTATACTCCTCCATATAGGAAGAAAAAATATTACCCTCAGCAAAGACGTTACCCGTACCAACCACAGCGTGCGCAGAATCAACGGGGCTACGACCAAGGGCAACATCAACAACAGCAACAGTACAGAACTCCCAGACAACGTTCTCAACAAAGCCATACTCCCTCGGGACAGGCCCAAAGGCAACAAGTTTGACGGGCATGTCGAGGGCTGCACTATCACTAGCATCGCGCAATGCCACTCTCATCTCATGTTCCATCATCGCCTCAGATCGTTTCACTCCCAATGGCAAAAGATCACCGCAGACAAATGGGTGCTGGAGATCATAGCCACGGGTTACGTGATCCCCTTCCAGTCGCTCCTACCGATGAAGCCTCCTTCCAGGCCTCACCTCCGGGACGCTACCCAAGAGGTGAGGCTCGAGCAGGAGGCGGACCACCTTATGTTCATAGGGGCGGTGGAAAGAGTGCCGGAACAATTCCAGGGGAAAGGTTTTTATTCACGCTACTTCCTCACAGAGAAGAAAACAGGAGGCTGGAGTCCCATCTTAGATCTTCGGGGCCTCAACCGCTACTTACGCAAGCAGCGTTTTCGGATGATTACAGTCACCTCCGTACTCACGGCACTGGACGATGGAGATTGGTTTGCAGCCCTCGACTTACAAGATGCTTACTTTCATATCACGATCCACCCAGCACACAGGCACTTCCTCCGCTTTATGGTCGGCAAGGAACACTTCCAGTACAGGGTTCTTCCATTCGGCCTCTCCTCGGCCCCCAGAGTCTTTACCAAAACCCTGGCAGTGGTGTCAGCCTACCTGCACAGACACGGGGTGTTTATATTCCCATACCTGGACGACTGCCTACTGAAAGGGGCCTCGAAGGCAGAGGTCCTACGCATGATCCGTGTCACAGCGGACACGTTTTCTTCACTGGGCCTGGTCATCAACCTCGTGAAGTCAAAGACCGACCCCACACAAGACATAGAGTTCATAGGGGCACGCATAAACTCTATCACAGCAAGGGTGTACCTACCCGATGCCCGCTTCAGCGCCATCAGTTCGCTGGTGCAAGTCATCACATACAGTCCCACAGTGCCGGTCTTAACGTGCTTACAGCTGCTGGGCCATATGGCGGCAGCGACGTTTGTGGTACAAAATGCCAGACTGCACATGCGAAGCCTGCAGCATTGGCTGGCAAGCGTCTACAAACTGGCTTCCCACACTGTCCACAGGGTGGTGTCGCCCACGACAGAGGTGCGCAGATCCCTGGCGTGGTGGGTAAACCCCAAGAACCTGCTAGCAGGGGTGCCTTTTCACCAACCACAAATTTCTATTTTTCTTACTACCGACGCCTCCCACATAGGATGGGGAGCGCACATCGGCGACAAGGTGACACAAGGGCTATGGTCCCTTGCGGAACAGACACTGCACATAAACATACTGGAGCTCAGAGCAGTGTTCAACACCTGCAAACATTTTCGAGACCACATATATGGCAAAGTAGTTGGGATCAATACAGACAATACCTCCACTATGTTTTACATAAATCGACAAGGAGGAGCCTGATCCCGTGCCCTATGTGCGGAAGCAGTTCGACTGTGGAACTGGTGCATCGCCAACAACATAACGTTGAAAGCCTCGTACTTGCCGGGCACTCACAACGTGAAAGCAGATCAGCTGAGCAGGTGCTTCGCACTCACGCACGAGTGGCAGATCTGCTCCGATCTGCTACGACCGATCTTTCATACAGGGGGGTTTCCCCAGATCGATCTGTTTGCCACCCAGCACAACAAGAAGTGTCCCCAGTACTGCTCCAGGGCAGGAGTGGGGCGGGGGTCCCTGGGGGATGCATTCATGATTTCATGGAATGGCCCCCTACTTTACGTGTTCCCCCACACAGCGCTTATCCACAAGGTCTTGCAGAAAGCCAGAAGGGAGAGAGCTCGCATGATACTAGTAGTCCCAATGTGGGATCGGCAGCAATGGTTTCCCTTGCTTCTGCGCATGTCGGACCGCCCACCGCTCCCTCTACTGGTGGCTCTGGACCTACTCACGCAGGCTCAGGGGTCCATAGTTCACCTGCGCCTACAAGCATGGCTAATCCATGGCTCAGCTTCTTAGAAAGCACATGTACGGAGGGAGTACAACAAGTCCTGGAAAGTAGCCGAAGGACCTCCACCAGGAAGACTTACAAGCAGAAGTGGACTCGATTCACAGCCTGGTGTTCCACCAAGTAGTTAGCTCCCCTTGACGTTCCTATACCGATAATACTAGAATACTTATTGGACCTCAAGAGGGGCGGGCTTTCCTTATCCTCGCTAAAAGTCCATCTCGCCGCTATATCAGCCTTTCGGCATACGGAGGAGGGGCCCACGGTATTCGCCCATCCTATAGTTACCAGGTTCTTGAAGGTGTTGGTAAACCTGTACCCCCCTCGGAAACCGCTTCCACCATCGTGGAGCTTGCACTTGGTGCTCAGCACGCTAACGGGTCCACCTTTTGAACCATTAGCCACAGTTCCCCTACGTCTCCTTACGATAAAAACAACCTTCCTCCTTGCAATTACGTCAGCTCGCAGGGTCAGTGAGCTCGCAGCAGTTATGGCAATGCCACCCTGCACAGTATTCTCAAAGGAGGTGGTAACCTTATGGCCGCACCCAGCCTTTGTTACAAAAGTTTCTTCAGAGTTCCATCTTAACGAACCAATAGTTTTACCCTCGTTTTACCCAAAGCATCACAGCTCCAGCAAAGAGGCACGCCTACACCTCCTGGACGTGAGGAGGGCGTTGGCCTTCTACATAGACATAACTAAATCCTTCCGGCAAACGGACAGGCTTGTAGTGTCTCTCGCTCCCAGGTCAAAAGGGGAAGGCCTCTCTTCACAGAGAATTTCAAAGCACATTGTGTCCTGTATAAAAATGTGCTACAAACTTCGAAAGATTCCTTTGCTGGCCCCACCTAGGGCTCACTCCACCAGGGTGGTGGCATCGTCAACAGTCTTCTTCAAGGGCATCGCCTTGAAAGACATCTGTAGAGCGGCGACCTGGTCATCCTACGACACCTTCGCCAAGCATTATGCCCTACATCGGGTATTCCAAGAGGATACCCGTCTGTCGACAGCAGTCCTTTCGGGGGCAAGCTGCACATAAACCGATTACCCACCTCCTTTCTTGGGTTACTGCTGGGTAGTCACCTATTGTGGAGCACCCACGGGGACACTCGATGAAGAAAGAGAAGTTACTCACCGTAGTAATGGTGGTTCTTCGAGATGTGTCCCCGTGGGTGCTCCACCACCTGCCCATCCTCCCCGCTTCGGATCTCTGTCTAGTGTTTTTCAGGAGCATTCGAGGCGGTTGGTCAAGGAACTGGCGGGGACTGGATCGCACACGTGGCCAGGGGCATGCAGGGGAGCGGCGTGTGCTGGCACATGCGCGATCCAGGAGAAACTGCTGTAAGAATTCCGATCTGCAGCGCCGGGCGAGCCCGACACCTATTGTGGAGCACCCACAGGAACACATCTCAAAGAACCACCGTTACTACGGTGAGTAACTTCTCTTTTCTTCATCCCCATAGCATTCTGGGTATTTTTGCTGGTATTTGACATCATCTTTCTTCATTACATTCCCCTCATTCCCCTCCCGTAGTATGCAAAAGTCCATTTTTCCAGGTGGAAGGAAGGAAAACTAGTGCCTCAACAAAGATGACCAAATGCACAGAAATCTTTCTTCTCTAACTGAATTCCTTTTCAAAACTGTATCTGTAGCTGAATTATGAAAGATTTTATAAAAATCAGCAGGTGTGTGGCATCTCAACTGGCCCTCCACTGACTGTCCTCCCTCCTGTAATTACATTTGATCCTTGAAAATAATACAGGGACAATGAAAATCATGAAGAAAGAGTAGATACTAAAGTAAGTTTTTGAAAAAAGAGAGTTGCTAAGGGGAGGGTTTTTGGGTCCCCAGTTCTCCATATGGCTTCTGTGCGCAGTCAGCTGGCCCTCTACTGACCGTTCCCCATCCCTTGATGGTATATGATCCCTGAAAATAGTACGGGGCAATGAAGAGCATGAAGAAAGAGTAGATAGTAAATTTTTTGAAAAAAAAGTCATATGATGAGAGAGAGGGTATTTGGCTTTCCAGTCCATTATACAGCTTCTTTGCACAGTCTGTATGCTCAACCAGCCCTCCACCCACTCTTCCCTGTGTGAAGGGGTCCAAAGTTAGAAGAAAGAGGATAGAAAAGGCTAGAGGAAAAAAAAGATTTCTGGCTTCGCTCTTCACTACACAGACATTGCCAAAACGGAGGATGGGAGTTGCCAATTTTCATTGCCATTGTGGGGCCGTTTGGTATTTGGGAGGTTGAATGGATAGTTGACATAGTCTTTGGAAATCTTTTTTGACTCTGAGGTGCAGGGTCTATGACTCAAGGCCACTTGAATTGTTCTCCATCTGCAGCAGCCAGGCCCCACAATTCATAGCCACCAAGGGAAACTTCCCTCTGGCAGCATAAAGGCCCCAAAAATCTTAGCCGCGGAGGGAGACTTCCCCTGGTGCCCGCAACACCCTGAAAATCTTAGCCATTCGGGAGACTTCCACCCTGCAGCAGAAAGGCCCCAAAAATCTTTCCTGCCTTTGGAGCCCTAACCACATGCAAGCCAGGACATGGTGCTTCGTAGGAATATGGTCAGCACCGAATGGCAGGCATGTCCTTTTATTGGGTCGGGAGCTTAGCCACGTGATGTGGTTGAGCCTGGGAAAGATCCTGAGTGCATGGCGCCTGTGGAGATGGAGAGGGGAACATGCATAAATGTAAGCTGCTGAGAAGTTTCTCACCCTCTTAAACAAGTATGACCCCCACAGCAGCCTTGCTGCCATGTTGTTCGATGGGGCAGTGGCTGGTACCAGTCAGCACAGAAAAAAATACCAAGTGCTCAGCTAGCAGTGGAAGAGACAGAACCACGAACTCTGGGTTGGGGCTATTTGTAATGGGCAGATGTGCTCACAGTACTGATAAAAAAGAAAGAAAAGACACTTCTCAGCCTCTCATGCAAACATGACCCCAGAATCATGGTCTTCCTGCTACCTAATTCCTGTGCATCTGGAGAGCAGTAGACAGAGCGGAGCACTGTGGGGTGTTGTGGGGTACATACAGGGTACATCTGGAGGCTAATAAATTTGATTTTAAAATGTGGTACTTCCACATTGGCCATTTTTCGAACTTTTCAATTTGAACTTGACGCTATACCCTGCCGGTTCCAGTGATATTGTGATATTGATATTAGTGCTCCCTAAATCAAGCTAATGGTATTTAAGGTGAAGACAGTCTCATTGTAATATCAAGCTAACTGCCTTAAATTCCAATTTGTCTCGTAGTGTAGACATAGCCTTAGTAACTCTGGATGATTCAGACCGAATGTCCTCTTCTTCTGTGGAGGATGTTAATTTTTTTCCCCTCACATACAGGTCCATTATCTTTACAGAACTGGTTGTTGTGCTGATGGACTCCATGGATTGGAAAGCCAATATGCAGCATTCAGAGAATGGCCAAACCTCCTACCCTTTGAATTTAGGATAATTCTGTTAGATGCCATGCAAGTCTTTTAGTTCCTCTGCTGCTTGACATTTTATGCAACAAGGGTTGCAACTGGAAGTATAAACAAGACAGTCCAGGAGCTATAGTAGGCATCTCCTCATTTTTCAGAAGGAACTAGGTGAGGCAGTTGCACAAACCTTGCTTGCTAACATTCCCTGTGACCACATGGCACTCTTTGGGGAGGATCTAGAACCATCAAGTAACAATTTAAGTCCCACAAAGAGTTGTTTCTTCATTATTCAGGTCCTTATGATCCCCTTCACTTTGAGTAGCAGTGCCAAAGAAAGTCCTCTGGGCCAAGAAAGCCTCTTGGGTTCTATCTTCTCCCTTTCTTTCTCTTTTTGAAAACCAGCATCTCGTTTGTGTGGCCTTCCTCCTTTCTGTGGTTGACCTAGACCCAGAAGACAGGAGTTTCACCCATGTCTTTCCTACCTCTGCTATCTCCCCTGTTCTGTAGTCCTCTTCAGATCAGACTGGTGAAGCATTTATCTGCTCATAAAGTGTGAGACCAATGCTTGGTAGATCTCCATACTCTCTAGTTCCTTCCAGTCACCTCTACTAAGTGCTTTCATCCCTTGGAATTAGGATTTTTTTTACAGACTCAGGATCTGCATTGTGAATCACAGTGACCCCAAATTAGAGAGGTCTAGCTCATGTGAGTCTCAGAAGCCCCTTGTTTCTGGGGCAGAAGTGGTTCATGCCTGCAAACTGCCCAATATTATGGATCTGTGCACCTAGGCAATAATGTTTTGTTCTGCCGTACAAGGTGAGTGAGTCTTACAGCTTGGCGACTAAGTAAAACTGCTTCAGAGATAAAGGCCTGTCTTGTGAAGCTTTTGACTTACTAATTAATGCAAGAGAATTTTTTAACTCCATGAATTACACAGTTTTGTTCAGTGGGTTTCAGGGTTGCCAACTTTCACTGAAGCTATTCTTTGAAAAAAATATTTCCCCAACATGACGCAATGCCATTTTCTTAAGCTATCCTATTAAAATCTCCATCCTTGGTTTTATAGGTTTTTGTGTCAGAGTGGGATTAGATCTGAGTTGCAGGTTACCAGCCCTCTCATCTTTCCAGTAGGCCATTTGGCAGGGAGGGGTAGGCTAATGAGAAAAAGCCCTTGCATGCTTTGGTCATCTCGTTTGCTTAGGTATTTTATTATGCAGCACAGTACTGCTGTCTGTGAGCGAACACTACATCCAGGTTTGATGCTTTAAAGTTTGGTGTGATTTCACTTGCATGTTCTGTGGCATATTTTGAAATGTTCATGACTTTTGTATTTTTACCTCTGAATTTTGTCGCCTCTTTTAATTGAACATTTCCATGTAAAATTTCATGAAAAAAATAAGCCGTTGAGTGTGAGCTGCTTTTTTTCAGCCCACAACTTAAAACATGAGGTTATTATTTAAAATTGGAAAAAATGTTTATTTTCATAATTCAAAAATGCATAAAGCATTTTTCTTAAAATTTATATAAAAATTTGCTTTTGAGCAGAGTATAAACATTGAAAATCTCAGCTCAGTAGTTACCTGTGTATGAAAGCAAGGAAACTTATAGCAAATCTTAACCATGGCATTTACTAAGGTTTACATTACTTGCATATGCTTCTTAGTTTTTAACATCTGTGTTTGAAGGAGCGTATTTACTTCCTGTGTTTGTACAGCATAAAGCATATTGGGAACTAAGATCAGTCATAGGTAGTGTATGTGTAATTTCTAAAAATCCCTACAGCCCAGCTGACTATATAGAAAGTCATATCAGTATGAATTATTTGGAATATGGTAGGGGGATGCACTTTAAATGTAAATACTGAAGCCTAATATTGTTTTATTAAAACAATACAATGATTTTCAACCTTTTTTCTTTGTGGATCCCTAAAAAATTCAAATGGAGAAGCAGAGCCCTTTGACATCTTGGACATAGTCTGCAGCTTTTTAGGGTCCACAGACCTCATGTTGAAAACCACTGGTCTAGGGCAACGATAAACTTTTGTGGACCTCTTAGACAGGATCCTCAGACCACAGACTGGAAACCACTAGTGTAATACAAGGAAATTCCATATTCAGTTTGGGGACAAAGGAAAGTAGATCTCTGCTCATTTATGATAAGAGCCTTTTTAGAACTCTGGACCTGTATTGTCATATTGGTAATAATGATAATAACAATAATGCTATTGTGAGTTTTGTCTAAGTAACTGCTTCACTGCTAGGAAAATGTTTATGGCCTTCTAAGGGCAGCCTCTGCTAATGGAAAATGGTTGGCCCACAAGTAATGAAAAAATGTTAGAAATACAATACAAAATAGTAATTGAAGCACAGTTCACTGTAGCCCTTGTTTTCAGTTGAACATATAGAGTTTTCCTCTATGAAGTAAAAGTACTGTTATTTATTGTATATTTGTCTCTGACCTAGTTGTAGAGCACAAAATACATATACAAATAATTCTTCATGTATATTTTGTCAAATCCTTTAAATGTATTTAAAACTAACATGGTTTCTGAATAATTCTAAGCCTAGGGAAGGGGTGAGCAAATGCTACTAAATTTATTTATGAAAAATTTGTTGGTCATACCCTGGGATAGGCATTGTGTGGACTCTCAGTAGCACATATCTCTGGGAAGTACCAGAGGATATATAATCAATTTTCAGTTTATACATCAGATTTCACTGAGATAGGAGATTCTAATTGAAAAAATAAGGCATGTCATTACTCTGTATTCTCTACAGGCAGTATTTTCTGTTCTTGAACTTGATACCTTTTGCGCCCATTTTAAGGACTCTTTACGCTGCCAAAACAATGGAAAGGGGCCTTAATGGTATTGTCAGCATCAAGTGTTCAAACATCCCTTACCCATCACAAACACAATCATGAGATTTAAAAAATAATATATGTAGGATTGTATTTATTAGCTTTCAGAGTTCTGTGGCACTAGGGCTCCCATTTTCAGACCTTTCTCCATACAGATGAGGACGAGAAATGTATTTTATTTTAAAATGAAGATTTACATCCAACCAGTGAATAAAGATCTGGACCTTTTAAAAAAATGAAATATTGTGAGTCCCACGATAACATGGCTGAAGTTGGTAGTGTTGACTTGGTGTAACTGGGAGTTCTGGCTCATATGTTTTAAATCACTATCTTGGTTTTTGCAAGCAGCACACTCAGAAATAGAGATGCTGGCAATGAATATTTTAGCTATGTAGATGGTTTAAAATAGATCTACTGTAAATTATATTTTAATGTTTTTGCTGTTAATGTTTTTGCTGTTAGCTTTCATGGCAGGCGACATACTGACAGTTGAGGAGACTGGAGTTCTCTTTTTACTGTAAGAAAGAACAGGTACCGCATGAGCAGCACACGGTTTCCCTTATTGCCCATTACTAGTGCCTATTGACTAAGAATTCTAGGGCTGTTAAATCTCCAGGCCCATTCAGTCCTTGGTCTCTCTGATGTGAGTGCCAACACAGATGAGCGCTAGAAGCCACAGTGATAATTTTTTTCCAGTGTAGACATGTGAACATAATGAAAGTGCACTAAATCTAACCTGTGTTTAGAACATACTTTGTTAGTTCAGTTATAAATAACGAGTTTTAAAACACTATTGATATCATATTGTTAACCTCATTTGTCAGCTAGTACATGTAAGTGCAAGTATATTTGAGAGTGAGTAACCAGGGTTTGATAATTTACAGTTTAGTCCTGCTGGACATTAGCAAAAACATCACATTATCTAGTACAGGTTGAACATCCCTAATCTAGAACAC
This sequence comes from Carettochelys insculpta, assembly GCF_033958435.1. Classification (NCBI taxonomy): domain Eukaryota; kingdom Metazoa; phylum Chordata; order Testudines; family Carettochelyidae; genus Carettochelys; species Carettochelys insculpta. The sequence continues at coordinate 110,998,218 of NC_134141.1, forward strand.
TCTCATCCAGCATGATTTTAGTTAGCTGGATGACCACTTATCATGGGTGTGGGCAAGTTTCCTGTGGTCCCATAAAGTTTGCTTACAGCCAGTAGTCCTGGCTCCCAGTGTTCTGTGCTGTTATGTAGCTCTAATTTACCCTTAAAGGTCTTTTAAGAGCCCAATAAGCAGTCGTAGTGCTGGTAATGTGCTAGACATTGTTGGACTTCCTGTGGTCCAGCAAACTCTCTCCTTCAGCACTGGCCATGTCCTGAGGATGCCAGATGAGACAGATTCAACTTCTAAGAGCCCAGTAAGCAGTGGAAGTGTTAGTACTGTGCTAGAAAACATTGATCTCTTATGGTCCAGCAAATTCTCTCGCCTGGCACCGGTCAGGTCCTGAGGGTACTGAGCAAGATAGGCTCAACCTGTATAGTCATTGCAGACTGACCGTTTTGCCCATTTGATATAATGCAAAGCTGTCTTTGGTCACAGTATTCACCTCGGGCACCTAACTTGTGTTTGGCAATTCTTATATGGAGATACAATACAGGGCACTATCATTGCAAGAAATATTTGTATAAGTGAAAGGGGAGCTTCACAATTTATTGTATTTGTTTAGACTTACCAGGTATGTCTGATAAGCATTTTAGACAGGTAAACACTTCTGATAAAAATACATATAACAGCAAATTCAGTAGGATCAGCAGCCACATTGGTATCCACAAATCACAGCTGGCTGAGCATGTAGGTTGGGGGGTCATTTGTAAATTTCTGTTTACTGAAGTTATCTTACCAATTACAGGACTACCTGGATACTGCAGTGAAGGCTGTGGTAGAAAGCACTGATATGGAATGCACATACAAGTCACAGATAAGCGCTGAATAAGTACTATACAGTAAAATCTTTCATATCTGGCATTCTACCATCTGAAACTCTCAAAAACTGGAATTTTAACTATCAGTAAATTTGTGTTATGGTTTTTCCATAAGTACAGTATAGTGAAAGTAAATACAAATAAATACATCATACGGTATATGTTTACAGTGCACATTACTACTGTTGTTGGTAAATAAAGTACTCTGCATAAATTTTTGTTTGTTTCTTACTATCTAATCTTATTTTTCTTTAGTGTTATGCATTATGAGGTATGCCTCTCTATTATCCAGAATATTTGAATATCCAGCAACCTCCTAGTCCTTGGGCTGCTGGATATGAAAGAGTTGACTGTAGTAAGCAAAAGTAATCTACCATGGAGTTTCCTAGTATAGATTTTAAACCCTTCAGAAACAGTATCATTTGTCCATTGTCATGTATCCTAATTTTTTGATACAAGTTCCCTGCTGATATAAACAGGTGCAACTCCATTAAAATCAACAATTATGCCCGCTTACAACAGCAGGAAATTTGGCTTCCTTATGTCTTAGAGAGAATGTGTCCCCTTTATGAATAATAGAAAGTGTTCAGTTATAAGCAGAAACATCCTTACTTTAACAGACAAAATAATGGGGCTTCAGGCTATTTTCTATGAAGATCAGTGGATTAGGAATGTCAACAGTACATAGTTTAGAACTTTAATGCAGGTACATCAACATTTAGCTGTTCTCTAAACTATCTTTTTGCATATTGCTGCTGTTGGAGCCTGGCACGTTCATGCAACATACACACATGCGCACGTGCGCACACAACGCACACAGCATGCTGTGCTCATTATTATGAAACATGACTATCTGAGTATGGCCCTCTTCCTAATTGAAGAGGAGAAAGGAAGGGAAAAAAAGACATACCTAGAAATAAAGGATAGCAGGCAAACAACTGTAAGAAAAAGACACAAAGGTTTCTGATTCTGTTTAGCCAGTTGCTCTCTGACTATATTTTGAAGTTGTGAAAAGCCCAAGACAGAAATTGACTCTGGCGTTTGCATTGCTGAAAATGCATTTCATTCTTATGTCAAAGATAAACATGATATGACCTGCTATTTTGTTTATCCAGCATCTGATTTATCTTTCAGCTTTCATTTTTATACAGTCCAGCAAGCAAGACACTGCTTCATTGTGCGTAAATAGTCAGCTTTGCTTACTATAATAGAAGCACATATATAGCTAGTTATGGAACTGATTTTTAAAGAACTTTCCACTAATATTTATGTCCCTGGATAGTAGATCAGGGGAAAAAATAACAACCTACTTTACTGTCCTTAAATGTGACGTCTTCCTCCACCCTCATCCCCAGTCTGACCCAATCTGGTCAGCATAGATGGATAAGTGACTTTGATCATTCCCTCTAAGATTCCTTTCTTCTTCATACTTCATATTGCAGAACACTACATGTAGTTATATCTGTACTAATACCAAAATTCAGGGAGGTGACTAAGAAGGATGAAGATTACCCCACTGATCCAGGCTGCTAGGAATACCTAGAATCTGGATGTTACAGGCTTTTTGCCAGGTATTATACAGTTGTCAATTAGTATTTATTGTTGTAAGCTTGTTATCAGACAGATAGTTTCCCTTTTTTACCTGTTTTTCCTAAGGACTTGTATACTTGTCAAGAAAATGCTATGCTGTGTCATTTCCATGCAGATTGTCTAGATTTGCAGGTAGTTATTTGTTTCTGTCAAAAGAAGTAAACTTTCATTTTCTATCACTTTCTTAGTTGAACTGTTTTAGGATTTCTCTTAGACTGCAAACATACTTGTTGCAGAGCAGTTTCCGTGAGTTGTTGGGGTGCCTTCAACTCTAATGTACTTCAGTGGAAGTTAAGGGTATTCAGTAGCTTACTGAATGAAGCCATTCAAGAATTAACTATTGGCACAATTTGGAGATGATGCTGGGATAGAAAGATGGTTTTGTTTTGCTTTTTTTTTTTTTAATCAGTTGGGAGTGTCTCCTGTGTGATGCAAAGAAATGGATATTTGCTTTTTTCTTACTCTTGGGCTTCTCTGTTGTTCAAAACCTCTTCTCCTGGCTTTTGGAAATAAAATCATAGACAAAAACAAAATGGAAAAATGAGAAACAAGTGTATTAAAACATTGAAATGGTAAATGTGTCACAGAATCTGTGGAATTCTGACCCTTTCCAATCAGGTCCACCTGTCGTCTCTTACTCCTTATCAGTTCATCTTAAATGAGTGAATCGCAATTCCTGTGTGGTTTTGTCTGTGGATTCTAGCCGACTATTGAAGAAGAAGAAAAATGAAGGCAGTGGCCTGTGGAAGGAATGATTATCTTCTAAAGTGTGAGACAGGTTGGCAACTCAGAAAATGCTGAAATAACTGGTTCATGACAAAGTGTTAAAGTAACATGGTAGCTAACACTTTCTGTGTCATGTTAGATAAGATCTTATATTAACTTGAATTGTCCATACTTGTGCTGTATGAATATATTTATAAAACAAGAGTATGGATAAATTGCACCTGATGAGCTTTGTTATGTTATCAGTGACCTAGAAAGCACTGAAAGAATGGCTTCATGGCGTATGAAGTGTTGAAATAATGCACTATATCATCACTTTGTGTCACAGGGCTATTATTTCTACATGGTTTTAAGTCGCCAGCCTTTCCATGGCATTATCCTCTGATGCAATGTCACAGCTCTTTCAGAAAATAATAGAGAGGTTCAAAATTAAGTACTTTAGCTTAGTATTTAAAATAATGTTTTGCACTATAAACAATCCTCTGTGTGTTCAGATTGAGCTGGATGTATTTGTGCCTATTAACAGATGACATTAGAATTCTTAACCATCTGAGAGAAGCATGAAATTGACTGTATACTAATATTGGAATATACAGTGCAGTCAGGATTGTACTTCATAAGCTGTGGGTAGCCAGAGCATCTTTCAGTTTATAGTGAGAAATAACAGTACCCCTGGTGCTGTTTTGTATGTCATTATACTCTTCCTGTGAGCATGTGTACAAAGTGGTTACCCTGAGAGTGTCAATGTATCCCTTCAAATAAGGAAATAATCACAGTTATTCTGGTGTTACTCTGGTACCTGATGCCATATATTGACTGAATGGCACCCAAATATATGTGTGTGAGAGAGTATGTGTTAGTATGAATATATGTTTTTATCAATTTCTAACATTTTTCACTTGCTCAGTTACACACACACAAAATATCATTTTCTCAGTAAACTAGTGACCCCTACCGAGGAGGTTGGAACTGGAATAATGTGTGCGGTTGGCTTTCTAGCAGCCTGTATTAATACCAGCTTTTTGTATCAACAATGTATAGCTTAGAAGAACTGCCTTTTCCTGGCTCAGTGGAAATCCCTAAAGTAGTTACGTTATGTCCAGATGCAAA